>NC_137829.1:42802062-42924065 GCF_963921795.1 Nannobrachium achirus | reverse complement strand
AGAAAGGCGTCGATTTCAGGCGGAAACCTTGTATGTCCAAAAAGTGTTGCCCTTTAGGAAATTAAATGAAAAAGCAGTGGTGTATAGTCTAGTTCCAGACCCTGAATCGCTAGCCACACCCCTTTACATTTTTATTTTGGTGATTCAGGGGTCTAGAATTGCTCTCATTGAAGAGGCTTTCCTCGTTCGAAAATCTGTACGGCGAATCAGCGTTGTGAATCAGCGTCTTGTGATCAGCGTGGGTGGGGATTTCCCAGAACTCATGTGCAATTCGCCGTCGCCGGACGGGACCGCACACATCGCGTCACGGTAAAATGCGGTAAATTGCGGTAAAATGCGATCGTATCGATCTCGCTATGAAACATCAGTAGCAGACATGTTATGGTGTGTTTGATTCCTAGTTCGTAGCGCTCCTATTCCTGCTGTTTCTTTGGTTAGCAAGTAGCACTAGCAAGCAACAGGCTAGCCACTAGCCAGCCACACATAACAACACTAACTCATCTGCTTTACTACTGTTGTGACGGTGAACCAATCGCATAAGATTGCCTCTTTGGCAACGCCAATCCTTGAAAAGGCCTTAGATGAGACCAAGTTCAGACTGAATAATGGAGTGAAACAAAATGTCAATTCAGGCTAGTAAGAACATTTACTTAAAGCTATACTGTATAAGTTGCTCAACTAGTGGTCAGTAGCGCTATAGCAAACCGCGGTCGCGTCTGCTTTTTTTGGCCGTTTTTCGCCGCGGACCGGGCCTTCAGACCCCCGTGTCCGCCTCGCCCGCCTCGCCAAGTCGCCACGCATCCGTAGTGTCCCTCTGCGGACCGGCGTTGAGGAGGTTTACAGGCTAGACTTCTAGACCAGTGTAAACAAAGCTGTTGAAGCAAGCTATTTCCTGAAGAGACCTCAAGATGCACTGTCATTGGCCGGTAGTGTATCATGTGTGTATGATCTGCAATGTGATTGGCCAACGTATACACAACGTATACGGATGATGCAGATGACGTCATTTTGCCGCGAAATCCCGCCCCTGTCACGGCTAAGTAGAAAACATATAAAGAAAAGGCTTTTGGGGCTGAAATTAACGGAGTGGGGGGTTCTAAAACTTTAGCGATTTAATAGTTAGGACAATTTTAAGATATGTTTTATAAAAAAAGTTACATAGTATAACTTTAAGGGGCGGGACGGAGGAGTATGACAGAGCCTCTACTATGTCCTCCCGGTGGGGGCTCCTCGGTGGCAGGGTGGACACAACAGCATGCAGTGACACAACACACATGTTTGTGGGGAGGAATCAGGGACGTGCAGAGAATGTTAGAGAGGCAGGGGCTGAAATTTATAAAAGGGCCTTTTGGTGGAAATATCGAAAATAGCAGACCTCCAAGCTCACAAGTTATTTTCTGCTATTTTCGGTGCTTGATACCACACTGAACTATTATCAAGTCAATACTGGAGATGTGGCGTAACGGCATGGATTTCTACACAGAGAGGGCAAGTCTTTCAACATAAGATGCTGCATTCAAGTTCAGGAGAGTTTGGACAAGGACATTCTCTTGAACGCTGCCTTCAGGTATGGCATGAAAAGAGGGGGCATTTGCATTTCTTTCACCATAGTAAAAACTGCATTCGTGGTCTGGAGAGGGCACTTTTTACAGACGGATAAAAGGTCAGGGCTCAAGCCCCCTTTGATGTCTATGTGTGCATGTGCCTGGGGAGGAATGAATTGGCATGGCGACTAAATTGGGGAGAAAAAGGGGTAAAAAGTATGTAAGTATATTGAAATATGGAAGATACAAGGTTTCTGCCCGACAAAACACACAGAGAGAGAGAGAGAGAGAGAGAGAGATGAGAGAGGAGGAGAGAGAGAGAGAGAGAGAGAGAGGTGGTGGGTGGTGACAGGGTGCGGGGGTGAATCCAGAGCCTTACACCGTGGAGGATGCGGAGCGGCGCGACTATGAGCACGATTTCAAAGAGACAAAGAGAGACACAGAGCGAGGCACCTCAGGATAAGAGTGACAGAGAGTTGAAACAATACATCTGAAAGTTATCAGCACGGCTCAACGCCTCACCCACGCACTCTCTCTCTCTCCTCTCTTTGATAGATCACATGCACACTGCCGCGGTTAAAAACAGCACAGCGACAGAGACACAGAGACAGAGAGAAGCTTATAGAAGACTCTGTGACCTGCTCCGCCGAAAACTTAATTGGATGTCACTGAAATCTCATTTTTCATTCTCAGAAAGAAGCGATTCTTATACCGTAGTTTTCTTATGATGCAATTGTTTTGGAGCTTCAATTATGGTGAAATATATATTTGTAAATAAAAAAAAGGTATAAATAAAAAGATTGCTTCTAGTAGTGTGACATTGTAGAATAGGGTAGAATAGTGGTTTAAAATCTCTGTAGTAGTTCTAAACCAGGGGTGCCCAAAAGGTAGATCGTGATGTACTGTACCAGTAGATCACAAAGGCTGTGCAGGTAGACCACGTGACATGCCCTTAAAATATATATAATTGAAAACAAATCACAAAACCCCCTTTTTGGCATCTGCCACTTAAAGGTGACTTGATTGACATCAAGAAGGGCCCGTCAGCTCCCTTCACTGCTTCTAAAGTAGGCAAACCCGTTACCCACCAATGCAATGCTTATTTGTCAAGAGTCAGTATTACAAAGAACCCCAAAACCTACCACTTCTATACAGAATGGGTTGAAGACTTTTGTCCCCACTATTTCCCATCCCAAGTGCATTTTTCTTACATGCAACGCGAGTGCCGCAATTCCAAAGTCCCCTCAGGTATTTTTTGGGGTGGGTAGATCATGTTGAGCTGTTCATTTTAAAAGTAGCTCTCAAGTCAAAAAAGTGTGGGCACCCCTGTTCTAAACAGTAGTTTAGACCATCGCTAGTGACTGTTCTTCAAAATGAGATTGTACGTAGGGCTGTCACGATATGACATTTTACATGACGATTAATTGTCACTCAAATAATTGGCGATTAACGATTTAATTGTGTTTTTGTCATTGACAATTACATTTCTGTTTGGCTTTTAGGCTTTGAAGTTGCATGGCAGATATGACACAAAACCTAAATACACAAAGACATTAATGACATATTTGACAGCTTACTACTTAAAATATAACATTGATAGTGGAAATAGCCGATCTACAAGCTCACAACGCGTCGCAATGCGACGTGTTGTGAGCTTGTAGATCTGCTATTGACACTATTTCTGAAACGTTTCAACAATCACGATTATGACGATTATGACAAAATAATTGCGATAATGTCAAATAATCACGATTAGACGATTATGTAATAATTGTGACAGCCCTAATTGTACGAACAACAAGATGAGGCCAGAGAACCACAGTATATACAGAAACAATATGGCAGCTCACTCTGTCAATACAAAAGCACCATCTGTAAAGCATGCCTCACAGGAGCAGCTGTGACCACCATGAGCTCACAAACATCATCCAAGATGTTTACTGACGGGGGAGAACATAAAGATAATTCAAGCTAAGATACAGAGACAGAGCTTGCCAGTTGCTACCCTCACTGGCAGCATTATCAATGCACCTATATATATTTTTAAAGGGAACAGTCACTCTCTCATCTCAAGACACTACAGGAGTTTTAAAAACTGCATACTTGAGGAAAAACGTAAACTCTCTTCGCTCCAGATCAGATTGATAGATCGACAGACAGACAAGACAAAATAACAAAAATACTACTTTGTGTGACACTAACCTCGCGTTTGATCTTTCCGGCAAATTGTAGTCTTTGAGCACTACAACATGACGTGTTGTGGTTTCCGCTCCCGACCGGATACAACCCCGAAAAGTGAAGTGATCCCAGACTAGTGTGACACTATTATGACAAAGTAGGGAATTCAATTTAGACCGGGAAAAATCTATTGAAATGTGGACGTATGAGGATTCTGCATGACAGCAAGGACACAGCATTACATGCTCTGATGAAGGCTCTTGGCCGAAACGCGTAAGCGTTGGTTTATTGGTGAGTTCCAGTAAAAAAAGAGAACAGACATGCTGAAACCCTACCCCTTCAGGCAACTGGCCCAGCACAACCAGAGGACAGGGGCGTCACAAGGGGGGGAAAAGTGAACTGAGTTACTAGGGGCCCAAGGTGGAGGGAGGGGCCTTAATTATTTTAATATTTTAGCTATTGAAAAATAGCAGATCTACAAGCTCACAGCGCGGCACAAGCGCGGCACACCCAGAATTTGGTGTGACACCCAGAATTTGGTGTGACACCCAGAATTTGGTGTGACACCCCTGCCAGAGGATCTACACCTGCTTTTTTTTTTACCATCCTCATAAATAGGTTTAGGATGTTCTGCTCCGCAGTCCTCATTCACCCACCCAAACGGTGCGTATAGCTGACGGGCACAGAAGCCCTGGCAGGTGCCCTCTTCACTGCCAATGCCATTTCTTAGAGAGTGCTTTGGAGTGTCCCGCTGCTGGCCAGGTGCCATGGCAGGAAGACTGCATGATAATACCAGAATGCCCAAAAGGCATGTTGCAGCGGTGGGTACGGCTCAGTGGGTGGTACAATGTTGTTGTTGTCGGGTGGAACTGGAAACCACCTATGTCCAAAACTCTTACTTTTGAGGATTTTTGTTTTTAAGCTTTTGAGCTTGTCGGCTATTTTGGCTATTTTTGTTGTGAAACTGCAGTGCGACAAAGTAGGGAATTCATTTATGGAAGAGATCAAAATACTGAACATAAAAAGTTTAAAATATGGACATAAGTGGTTTCTGACGACATGTACTGCAATGTAGTTAGCAAGTTATGTCATCTCGTTGCAGTATATCAAATATTTTTTATTCTTTGATGTAATTTTCCATCTGTGCCGTCGCATTTGTTGGTTTTGCTTCGCCGTTTGATTTCTGTAATCTTGTAAAGTGAGTGTTTTGGTGAGAGTGAAAATACATCCATAAAAATCTCTTTACCTTTTCATGAATTCTAATACGTTTTTTTTTCTCATTATATGGTTCATACTGTTCCAAAAACAGGGATGTGTGTGACAACATATTAAAAGAAAATATAAAACGGCTTACATTGAGGAACATAACAAGTCTGCCTCATCAGTTATGCCAACAGTCACTGCCCATGTGCAGTTTCAGATCAATCACCAACCCACTAAAGGAGAAATATCCATGGAAATGACCACGTAGGCCTAACTGTATAAAAGTCCTCGTCACAGTATAGCACGCTGAGCAGGGGCGTCATGGGCTTCCAGGGTTTTGCCTTGGCAACACCTTAGCTTTTTCATAAAAAAATATAATTTTGTTAATTATGCATTTTTTTAATGCATCGACGAGGACTACCTTCCTAACCTAGGATGACGGAACTATAGTTGTACTGACTCTGACCTCCAAGGACCTTCCAGGGAGGGTGCTCATGTGCGTCTGGCTGTGACACCCTTTCTAGTTTCTTCTCCTTTCGAGTTTTTTTTTTTCCACACTGATTTTTTGACACTGCACTATTAGGTTGTGTTAGTAGTTTTTGAGTATTTTTTGCTTGTGTTTGACATGACAGTGAGATACTTGTTGCACTAACTAACATTGACTGCTATGGTCACTTTGTTTTGGAACTGTACTTTTTTGATGCAAAAGACTAGTCTTTGCTAGTTGCACTAACTAGCATTGACTGCTATGGTCACTTTGATTTGGACACTGTACTATTTTGATAGTTGTGCTTAGGACAATTTATGTATATACAGTATATATTATATGTATATATTATTTGTTCACTCTCTTGATGTACGTTGCTCTTTACTGTACTCTGTTCTTGTTTCTTTTATTTTTTTCTTCCTACTTCTCTGTAACTTTGTAAATAACCTTATACTGCTGTGCTGCCTCTGGGCAACAGATTTTCCCCTTGGGATAATAAGGCATCTATCTATCTATCTATCTATCTAAAAGGTGAATTGATCCCAGACAGTGCATGACGGAGGACGACATCACGATAAATTAAATCTTCATGATACGATTATCATGGAGTGTTTTTTTTATCACGGTAAACGATAATATCGCGTATCGTCCCATCCCTACTACATAGGCGTACCGTATATTAACAACAACACAGGATTATATTGGTGTGTGCACCAAATCTATATAGCACAGGCTTGCTGGGTCTGCCGCCTGCCATATTTAAATCAAAGTCCTTTGTAACTTTGCAACACTGAGCCAGCTCTCTCTCTCTCTCTCTCTCTCTCTCTCTCTCTCTCTCTCTCTCTCTCTCTCTCTCTCTCTCTCTCTCTCTCTCTCTCTCTCTCTCTCCTCTCTCTCTCTCCTCTCTCTCTCTCTCTCTCTCTCTCTCTCTCTCTCTCTCTCTCTCTCTCTCTCTCTGCTGGCATTCTCTCAAAGAACAAAGTTAGAAAAAAATAATGATTTAACAGAAAATCAGACACCGCACGTGTCTTCTCTGCCTTTTCTCTCTCACCAAGGAAAGACCAATGAAGACCTTTAAAAAGCGAAACAAAAAGTTTCAGAATGTGGTGAAGTATCGAATTCTGTTACCGGCGCTCTTCCTCCCATCCAACATTTGATGAGTGTTGAAATGTCCTTCAAAAAAAAAAATAATAATAATAAGAAAAATCACGATCCTTTCAACCAGTGATCAAAAAGTAATGGGATAGTGACTGCTAATGGTGTACAATAACAGTTTTTACAGGGGGCACGGTGGCGCAGTGGTTAGCGCTTCGCCTCACAGCTAGAAGGTCCTGGGGGGCCGGGGGACGCTGTGGGTGCTGGGGGTGTGTTTCTCCCTCCGAATCATCAGCGCCCACACCCTAGGTGAGGTTGGCGATAGGGCCTTTCTGTATGGAGTTTGCATGTTCTCCCCGTGCCTCCTAGGGTTGATACCCTCACAAAAACATGCAGTAATCCTGGTCTCAATAATGCCTCCCCCTGGCCAGCCGGGGCGCCTGATGGAGGGGAAAGGAACTGGTTGGAATAACGTGTTCCTTCCACGTGCTACGTCCATCCCGGGGAAATCCCCCCTGTCAGGTGAAAAGAAACAACTTGGACTACTCATGCATTGAAGGAAGCATGAGGTCAGTCCGTTGTCTCCCCAGGCGCGGCAGAGGGAGAGCAGAGCCCAGGATTACATAGGCAATTGGCACTGGGTGAAAATGGGTTGCAAAATCGTGGATAAAAATTATAATATAAAAAAAAAACAATAACAGTTTTTATGACTGTTACGCTCCCTGGCTTTCACCAAAAAAAGGAGGGTAAAATGGTCAATGTCCATGTGCAGCGTTCAGATCCATTGTAGGCCAGTCAATCTGAGGTTTGACCCAAAAGAAATTGCAATAGTAATGGTTCAAGTTTTTTTTATGATCTTTAGGGTCATCCAAAAAACATGTTAAAAATGTTCCATTATATTCTTAGTGGATTCTGGATTTTGATTCTGAATCCATTGCAAGCATTTGTTTTGCACGAAAAACATTCCTCGGGCAAAAAACGGGCGCCGAAAAAATGAGCTGACCCCAGAAAAGTGATGACTCATCACTAAACCCCTAGTAAGACCCCTCACATGCTACTTAAAGAAGATTTTTGGGGTCTTTTTTTCCTGTATAGTAAGTGAAGGGACTCAAACTTGAACCCCCTGAATTTACCTTGATCCACTAAGAATATAATGGAAAACTTTATTTTTTGGATGACCCTAAGGATCATAAAAAACCCTGAATGATTACTATTGTAATTTATTTTGGGTCAGGCCCTTTTTTAGCTTAGATTGACTGGCCCATTGGTCAATCCACCAGGATAGGAAAATAGAGGAGGACAGACAGTCTGCGAGCATCGCTGGAGGTTTCCAGATTGGACGCATCAACCCCTCACACTGGCAGATGCTCTGGGCCAAACATCAGTACTACCAAACCGCATTGACGGGTTTTGTTCTAAGCCAGTGGTCTTCAACAGGGGGTCCTCAGAGTTACTATAGGGGGTCCTCCAAATCTGTGTGATAGAAACTTTTTTTCTCCTCTTTTATATGAACCCTAGTGTCCTTACTCTGAGAACTTAAGGCAAAAATAGCCGATCTACAAGCTCACAACGCCTCGCGCTAGATCGGCCATTTTTGGCAAAGAGGTTTGGTTTATCGGGGAAAAAGAGCAGACCAAGTGCAGAGTGAACGGTCTTATTGTAGTATTGAGGGTAAGTATTGACGGTTCAACTGGTTAAATATCTGAAAACACAAATGGACATGAATCCAAAATACACTGATGATTGTGCTGCCAAACAATGAAACTATATGGAATCTATGAACAGGTTGTGGGGGTCCCTGCTTCATCTCTCTCTCAACTAAGGGGTCCTTGGCCTGAAAACGTTGAAGACCCCTGGTCTAAGCAGTCTAACCACATAGCCTGTAATTCTCTATTTTCAGAAAAAAAGAAATCTTTTGCAAGCAAACAATGGTATAGCCTAAATGTGACTGGCAACGTAGCAGTTTTCACAATTTTACATAAACTAAAAAAAATAAAAATCCATGTCTCTGGTTGACTTTAACCCATTAAGACCTGAGGCCGAATCAAAAAATTTCCACTCAGTCCAAACAGTTTTCTATAAAACGTGTGTTGCTATAATTCAGTGGTTCTCAAACTTTTTATGTCAAGGACACCCAACATTATATGTATTTGGGCGCCAACCCCATCACAGAATATTTTGTTCCAGGGACAGATTTTAGAGAAAAACTATACATATATATATATATATATATATATATAGCAGATATACAAGCTCATAGCGCGCCACTTCATGCCGTGCTAGAGCGGCACGGAGGAGCAGAACATGGTGGAGGTTCTCTTGAATAATTTATCCCACTCCGCTGCCCACATTCTGTGGGGAAGCCAGGCAGAAACTGGACAACATGTACGTGCGTGTCTGTGTGTACACGTGTGTGTGCCTGGGTGCGTGCATGTGCGTGTGTGTGTGTGTGTGTGTGTGTGTGTGTGTGTGTGTGTGTGTGTGTGTGTGTGTGTGTGTGCATGCAAGTAAACGGCAGCCAGGCTCGGGCACCATGCAGGCAGTGGAGAAGGTCAGATGCGGGCAAGGTTTTAACCACTTTCTACCTGGCATCCATATTTTGGGAAAAAAATAAAAATAAATAGGAGAATGCCATAGGGGAACATATATATATATATATTAATAGCAGATCTACAAGCTCACAGAGTGACATACTAATGATGCATTGTGAGCTTTTAGATATGCTATTTCTGCTATTTGTCGTATGACCGAGTAGCCTAACTGTACATAAGCCTTGAGTGGTTAAAAGAGGGATTTCACTATAGCTTGCTCCCCCTTTAAAAACAAAATGTGGTGGGGAATCACCGTGCTCAAAATGGGTCATGGAAGTGGGTGAACATGCGTGGCTGGACACAGAAGCTCCCTGCCCGCACCTTACCAACTAACACACATGCACAGATAGTATTACTATTCTTGTGAGAACATCACACTTTTAGGACGGCATTGAAAATAGCCAAACGATAGCTGAAAAAATAGCAGATCAACTCCAAGCTCAGAGTGTTGCGCTTGTGAGCTTGTAGATCACTTTATTTGTGTATGTGACTTCTCTGGCACAACACCCCAACACCACAACACCCCAAACCTAAGCCTCTAAATGTCTAATCTTGCATCTTAGATTTCTCACATTCTACTACACGTTAGGGATGGGACGATATGAAAATTTCATATCACGATTATTATGACAAAATAAATCACGATTTACGATATTATCGCGATAATCAACATCCTTTATCCTGGGGCGGAACATTTGCCAAAAATAGCAGATATACAAGCTCACAACGCGTCGCAGTGAGCTTGTAGATCGGCTATTTTTTGGCAATGACATTTGATAGAGAGTGAAAAAAAGACTGTATCAAGTACGTGTATTATAAGTACCTTTTACCAATTATAGAGGGTTTAAGTGGTACCAGATATGCAGCTCGGCAAATAAAAGGTGAATTGATCCCAGTGCATGACGGAGGACGATATCACGATAAATTAAATCTCCACAATGTTTTTTATCACTAAAAACGATAACATTGTGTATCGTCCCATCCCTACTACACTTGTGGTGACATTCTGCCTTCACAATTATAGTAACATGCACACACACACACACACACACACACACACACACACACACACACACACACACACACACACACACACACACACACACACACACACACACACACACACACACACACACACACACACACACACACACACACACACACACACACACACGTGGCACCAGTAATCAGCAGGAGAGCATCTCTGACCTCACAGCAGCACCATGACAACTGTTGCTCCACCATGCATCACCCTCCCTCCCTACACTAGAACACACATTTTAATCCAACCAAGAGAGAGAACTAATACAGGATAAACAAGTGAAATTGGAGAGTCATTAAAGACAGGAAAAGATGAGCAGGTGGAAGACATAATAAGAAGGGAATACTGTAAAAAGTCCTGGAATAAATTCCTTACCAAAAAATGTCTTCACCAATGTGTTTGTACTAGTAACACATCTCACAAAGACTGAAATTCAGTTTCCCTAGGAGAATCCGTTACAGCTGATGAAAGTTGGAGTCTCATTAAATTAACTATACAGGAAAAAACACAAAATAAATATGCTTTAAGTAGCATGTGAGGGGTCAAACTAGGGGTTAGCCGCCTTGACCCCAAGGAATGTTTTCTGAGCAAAACAAATGCTTGCAATGGATTCAGAATCATTAAAAACCCCTAGTTTGACCCCTCACATGCTACTTAAAGCATATTTCAGGGGTTGACACTAAGGTCTCAGAGGCACTTGCCCATCGGGCAAGTACAGGTCATGTTCTACTTGCCCGAAGGTAATGCCCACTTGCCCGAAAAGTAAATCGTCCATGAATGATAGGTACGATTTTAATTACCGCTCAATTTAACACTTATTTCTTTACTTTCTGGGGCTGTGCGATAAAATGTCATACCTCAATACCTCCAAATCCAAATACCAAATACTTTAGCTATGATTGAATATGTCTATGGTTTCACACTTCTTATTTTATATTTTTAAATGTAGCAACAGTAAAAACAGCACATTATAGGTAAATAGTGCTCTTATTTTACATTCCACAGACCAGAAGACAGCGCACTGGCCACGTTCAGGTGTTTAGACAGATATCTCGTGTTGTGTTTATAGACATTTGTGTCCCCTCTCAAATGAGCACTTGCCCTGTCGGGCAACCTGAAAGCCAACTTCACCTGCCCTGATGTTTTATTTACCTGCCGGGGGCAGGTGGGCAAGCCTTAGTGTCAATGCCTGTATTTATTTTGGTGTGTTTTATCCTGTATAATTTAATGGGACTCCAACTTCCATCAGCTGTAACTGATTCTCCTAGGGAAACTGAATGTCAGTCTTTATGGGATGTGTTACTAGACACCTTTACAAAGACATTGGTGAAGACATTTTTTGGTAAGGAATTTATTCCAGGATATGACACTATTTCTGACAATATTCCCTTCTTATAAGTAAAATACTGTACATTCATTACAGTATCTGTGTTGGGTTCTCTCCCCTGATTGGATATAACTGGCATCCTGAACTGACAAAATATTTTCTGTTGATTTAAGATCTGAACTTACACCCCTTTAACCCTTTGAGTGCCTATCCTGAACTAGTTCGGCTCAAATAGTCGGATAGCGACGCAGTCCGAGGTGCCGATCCCGAAGTACTTCGGCTTCCGCGTTCGTCGTTGTTTCTGTAACGTTGGTCCTTACCGTGAGCCCATATTGAATCCGTAGGTGGTCCGACGGCCGCCTACGTTTACTAACGTTACTACCGTCACTTTTTGCCGATATATTCCATTGAATCCAATGCAATCCGCCAACTTTAAAGCCCATTTTCTCTGAATCTATGCTTTTCTGGAAGAGGACAGCCTTTATTCGCTGCAAAATAGCAGAAAAATGTGCTTCTAACAATAACA
Organism: Nannobrachium achirus; assembly: GCF_963921795.1. Taxonomy (NCBI): domain Eukaryota; kingdom Metazoa; phylum Chordata; class Actinopteri; order Myctophiformes; family Myctophidae; genus Nannobrachium; species Nannobrachium achirus. The sequence goes on along the minus strand of NC_137829.1, from coordinate 42,912,072 downwards.
TTAGCCTAGAGGTAATGGAAGCCAAGGCCTTCCGGCGCATAGTGATGACACGCACGAAAGTCATCGTGCACGTCACGGCTGCACAGGGCTTGCGCAGCTACAGCGCTCGCCTATGGGGCTTAGGCCGGCCACCCAGCAGGAGTTGGCTCCATCTAGTGGTGGCACTAAATCGGTTTTAAACAGCCGCTACCCCCAGAGAAGAATATAGAGTATATATCAATCTGTCAACATTAATGTGTTACCATAGATTCAGATGGCAAAGACACACCTTTCAGGTGACTCTTGACACGTTGAAGGCATTCCATCAGCCTAAAACAAATCCGTTAAAACAAATGAAATGCATAAATTCAAAATTCTGACTACAATGTCAGAATTGTATAAATTCAAAATTCTGACTACAATGTCAGAATCTACAAGCACACAACGCTGTTGTGTGCTTGTAGATTGGCTGTTTTCACTCGTTTTGTACGACAGTCTTGTATGATGAAGCAGGGCTTTGCTTTACCAAAAGAAGTACACATTTGAAACTTGGAGATACAAGGTTTCTCCCCGACAGCGACGATATTTTAGTGATTATGCTGTGAGGAAAACGTTGAGATAATAGCCATTTTGGTTAGAACTGACTGAAAATAACTTTGTACTTCAAATTTAAAATGATACTGTAAATATCTTTTCAAGTGTCCAAATAAATTCCAAATATTATCAAATTATCTCGCGGCACCCCTGGACTGCCGTCACGGCACCCCAGGGTGCCCCGTCACCCACTTTGAAAACCCCTGGTGTAAAAAATGGTGTAGAAGAGGAACACAGAAAATGTTGAGTAACAGGGAGAGTAAAGAAAGTGCAATTAGCAGAAACTATTTCAAGAAGTCTGACCCAAAAGCTACGACATAAACAAATGAGTTACCTTCTATGTTTGTTTCAATTTATCAAGCCTTTTGCTGTTCAGGGCTTCCACATAAAATGGATGACGTGTTACAATTTCCCTCTTGCAGTTAATCATGTTTCTGTAAACCAACTGCCTCACTGCGCCGAGTGGGATTTCTGTGAAGTTACACCGTACACAAGTAAACAAAATGGTTTAACGTTTTTTTTTTTCAGGCCAAGGACCCCTTAGGTGAGAAAGAGATGAAGCAGGGAGCCAGGGTCCCTCCACTACATATTGTATACAATTCTGTTGCAGATTAAACTTTTCATACTGTATTATAGATTTCATAGATGGCTTCAGACATATGGTCATTCATTTAAACAGGCCTGAAAATCCACTTTTCAGGATATAAGGGGAGATAATTATCACTTCTCCCTTAACACCCGCTCCTTGTAACGTGCAATTGCCTGCATGCAACCACTGTACTAGTAACCATTATCCACAATGACAGTTGCAAGAAGTTGCATTGGTGTGACATGCACGGCCTTAAAACTGTTTTGTTGCAAGTTGCGACTCATTGCATTGGTGAGGTTTGGCCTTTTTTTTCCCTTTACATACAGTGTTTTATATTTGTGATGATACTGAATTGTGTTGTTATTTTCTATGTTATGTTGATGAATTCAATACATAGGACCCCAATGGAAACAAGACCGCAAGGACTTTGTTGTGTGTTATCCTGGTGATATTCCTGCCAAAAAAAAAGAGAGAACTGAAGAATGTCCATATGTTTGATTTGAACCCCTTTTCTATTCTTATATTTGAACCTTTATTTAACGAGGCGGGTCACTTCACAAGGACGACGGGGAAAAGAGGCGAGCCTCTTGAGAAGGGCAGGCGGGCAGAGGAGGAAAAACATCAAGAGACAGATGGACAACATTAACCACTGTCAACCTGGCCTCCCTATTTTGGGCATGTCGTTATAGTCTCACAACTTGTCAGGCTGCAACATTTTCACCGCATTTCCATTCCTGAGTTTTAGTCGTTTGTTTTTTTTCGCTTCCATTTTCTTCCGGTCATGCGGGGCTGAATATTTAAATGAAGCAGGAGGACCAAGGACAGTTTATTTTTCTTGCTGGAGGGGCGATTAAGAGCATATCGTCGTTGTCGGGTGGAAACCTCGTATCTCCAAGTTTCAAATTTGTATGTTCTTTCGCAAAGCAAAGCCCTGCTTCATCGTAACAAGGCCGTCGCACAGAAGAAGTGAAAACAGCAGATCTACAAGCACACAACGCCTCGCGGTGCGAGGCGTTGTGTGCTTGTAGATCGGCTGTTTTCACTAGTTTAAATCATTTTTAAAATGATAAATGCAAAACAAACGGCTTTGGACATACTGTACAAGGTTTTCACCCGACAACGACGATATGTGTGGGGGAGGTCCAGGAAATGTACAGTGAGTGGAGGAGGATGTACACCAGGAGTGGGCAACTTGATGACCTTTGAGCTTGTAAATCTGCTATTTCTGCTATTTTTGAATTGGAATGTATATATTTATTCCAAATGCATTTATATGTTCTTATGTTAACTTTATGAACTTAAATACAAATACATTACTTGGACATAAAAAAAGACTAGTACTTACAGTCATTAAGCTACTAATATAGACTGAAGTATCGTATTATTCCTAATATAGTACGACTCTGATTATAAGACGACCGCTATTTTTCAATTATCATTTTTGGAAAAAAATATGTTGAAGACAAAATATTATATATTATATAAATTGTTTATAAAGAAAAACGTTTTTTTTTTTTTTTTTTTTTATTATTGTAAAATGATTATAGAAAAGCTCATAGAGAAATAACATTCTGCTGTATAACCAATTTATACTGAAAATCAGCTCCTCATAATGTGTATCAGAATAGAATACAGTCCATACTGCATACTGCTGGGGAATAAAAAACACTACATTTCCCATCAAGCTTAGCGTCCCGTTTCGTCATTCAGCCGCGCGGCCCTGGCCCGCACTTCGCAGGCACTCGCGCCTGCAGCGCTCGGGCGCGAAGAGCAGGACCAAGGTCCGCTGGCCTTCGCGTCGCTTGCAATGTCGTGGACAATAACTGAATGTCGTGGACAATAACTGTGACATCTAACCATAAAACGAGCGCTCTACTCCTAAACATGCTTGCTACCATAGGCCACTAGGCAGCCAGCATTAGCGTCATTTGCTGTTTGGATTAAACTTCCACGCTTAAGATCTCATGTGCGCCCGTCCACGCCGATGTTCGCGAGAACAACGCACACGCATATGCCCCGGTAAGTTCAATGCCAAAGCCATCCGACTTTGCCAAACGGGGGGTGAAATTGTCGAGGTCCAAATATCGCTGCGCAATATGTAGTGTACGGTAATTACCGTAGAAGCTCGTGGGGGTTCCGGCGAAAATGTCTAGACATCGAATATAATACAACCCCATATTTTGAGGATGTGTTTTATAGAATAAAATATGATGTTATATTCGGTATAATACGGTAATTAAAGCGGGTCATGTTTGCATGTTTGGAATTCTAACAGCTGAAAACAATAATATATCAGTATTCCGATATTTAAGTTGCGGGCCGCATTAAGTGAGTTATAACCATGTATGATGTACACCATGTACTGTAGGATATGTTGCAGAACAGAGGATGTACACCATGTTGCAAATTGGGAGGTGAGGAGGAGGGGTACAGCATATTGTCACTGTCGCTGTGCATGGAGCCACAACAAAGCCTTCCTCCCCATATTCATGCGGCCAGCATCTCGGTCCATAATTGCTGCACACACAAAGGGGAGCTTTTAATCACCTTCAGCTCCAGGTATTCACAGTTTCACATGCAACGCGTGTGGGGTCTCTGTCTCTGTCTGCCAGGTCTGTAGTGAGAACAAAAGAGGTTTTTTTGTTACCCACTAATTCTTGTAAAACAATAGGGTGGAGCAGCTGCTGTTCACATTTTTTACGCTCAGACTGACGAAGGAAGACGGGCGAATCTTTGTTTGTGTATTGAACTAAAACAATGGTTCTCTAAAGTGGGGTCCAGGGACCCTCGAGGGGGTTACACAATGGACCCTTACATGTATGCAACTCCAGTGTTGGGGGAGTTAAAGTTACATGTAACTGAGTTACGCAACTAAGTTACATTTTGCTGTAACTTGCTGGTAACTGAGTTACATTCATATTTCTGTAACTCGTCAGTAACTGAGATACCTTTTGGGTAATTTTTGGCTCAAGTTATGAGTTACAAGAAGTTACAAACAAAGTTATAGTTTTACATTTAAGTTTTGTTAAGAGTGTGGACAGTGTCCTCAACAGGTCATCATTTTATCAAGTTAGTAACTTGATCAAGTTACAGTTATACCCCTTGAGAAATGTAACGTGAGTTACCTTTTTTTCGACGTTAAAATGAGAATGTACATTTGGTGTACATGAAACAAAATATAATATCCTACAAAAAAGTCACAGAAGTTACTGCCATGGTGAGCTACTTGTAACTGTACAGTTACGCTTTCAAAGTAACTTCCCCAACACTGTAACTCTGAGAGTGTGGAAACACAACCAATGGTCCATTGGTACTATCTCTGTGAAACATCTGTCATCTGTCTGTGAAATCAAAAAAAGTTTGAGGACCACTGAGCTAAAAGTTCATTTTGACCCCCAAATCAGAATTGAATTACGATAGCTTAGTTTTAAGTGATTTAGATGAGACCCTACCAGGGCTGTAAAAAATATGAGCCAAGCTAAAGCATGGTTTATGCTTCGTCGGCCGACAGTTCTACAGAGCCGACAACTGCAGATCTTAAAGCTCACGGTGCAACGTACGTGTGACACGCTGTGAGCTTGTAGATCGTCCATTTCCGCCCACGCGACACCATCGCACGGCTGCGCGTATCATTTGGACAGCTGTGCCACGCAGTCGGCATTAGCCAGATTAGAGAATTATAAATCCTGGCTTAAACTGGCACAGGAATGCCCGCCCACTGTGGTGCAAGCAGGGGTGTCGCACCAAATTCTGGGCCCTGGGTACAAGGATTCACTCACATTTTGTGCTTTAACTATTGAAAAATAGCAGATATACAAGCTCGCAGTGCGGCACCGAGTGCCGCGCCCTGCAGAGCTTGTAGATCTGCTATTTTTGAAAAAGTTTGAAGTTTCTATGTCAGTGATGCTCAAATATTTTCATGTGAAAGACCCACAAAATGATATGTATTTGGCCACGGACCCCCTTCTCAAAATATTTAGATCCAGGGACCCCCCGGAAGCAAGATTTGAGTTACAAATGTTGTCTTAAAAAGTACATTTATTCAAAGATTTGCACACATTTTCACGACTTTTCAAAAATAGCAGATCTACAGCTTGTATATCTGCTATTTTTCAATAGGTAGAGACAGACCCCTCCACCTTAGGCCCCAGTAACTCAGTCCCACTCCCCCCCCCCTTGTGACGCCCCTGTGGTGCCAGGAAATTCACAGTGTCACGCCTGTGGTTGGTCACGAGTTATTATAATCAACATCATCGTACCTCCCAGAAATGACAGCCTGCTGCTGTCACACGGCTAAAAGTAGCTCCGTATCCATATGTTCCCACCAAGCCATTAACCCAAAATACATTAACCCCCGCATCACTGTCAATTCACATGTACTGTATGTGTGCAAGCATGTGTGTGTGTGCATGCATTAATTAACACATTTGTGCGTGTGTGATCACACCTTTATCTTTGTGTATGGAGGCACATTAGTGCGTGCGCACGTGTTGTGTGTGTGTGTGTGTGTGTGTGTGTGTGTGTGTGTGTGTGTGTATGTGCGCGCATGTGCGCGCATGCGCGTGCATATAGCCTGTGTACTGTACGCTAAGGCCGGCTTTACACTGCCACTGAAATCTAGCCTGAATCAGATCTGAGTCACATCAAAAGTGGAATCCGATTTTTTTTAAATAGTCTAAATCTAGACAGGTCACATGCAGGTCACATGAAATCCGATTTTGAAAAACCACATCCAGAGGTGGTTTCAAATCCGGATCTGAGGACATCTGACTCAGTCTGAAAGCAGCAACCACATCCACCCCATTGAGTTATATGCAGGTCACATGCAAGTCACATCAAACTGGTCAAGCGTCACTTGATGCGCAACCCGAGCGCGGAGCGCCGACGTCATTACAGAGCGCGATTATTTACTATTTGATTATAGCGCATATTACAGCGCGCTGAGCACATGAGAAAAACAAGAGAGGAGAGAGAAAACATGTGAGCTAAATAGATACAACCAGAGAGAAGAGAGAAACACAAGAGTGAAGAAAAGGAGAGAAAAAGCTTTTGTTGTTGTCGCTTGTCTGTTTGAACACGTGATCAACTAGCGTCAACGTTGTGACGTGACGTCATGACGCCGACGTCGTTACCACGGTAACCAAAGCAGATAATGTAGACGCAGGGCAGCTTTGGGCTGACGCTGTTAAAATCAGTCAGAACGCACAGATCAGATCTGTGTCACTTGCAAATGCCGTGTGAAAAGTCGGGCCAAAAGATCAGATTTGAGAACCAAATCGGATTTGGTCTGGATTTGACTGCAGTCTAAATCCGGCTTAAATCAGTGGCTCCCAAACTTTTTAGCTCGACACTCAAAAGAGAAATCTGATCTCCCTGGTACCCAAACTAGTGAAAAAAGTAGATCTACAAACTCACAATCTTGTAGATGAGCTTTGTACAACTACCAACTTTTTATTTATTTATTTTGTATTCAATATTTAATGGAATTTCATAGATTTATGTTTAGATTTTGTTTTTAATGCATGATTTCTTTTTTCTTTTTCTTTTTTTTTTTCTTTTTAAATTAAAGACAAAATGTAAAAAAAAATAAAAATAAAAGATGGGTCCCAGAGTCGACCCAGTGTTTGGGGAAACACAATGACATACATGTGTCACGTGTAGCAGGTCAGGAGAAGGAGCTTGACGTTGCCAGCTGTGTGTGTGTGTGTGTGTCACTGATAATAGCCAACAACAATAATAGAACAATTTAACAATTTCATAGCTAGGATCCCGGGCTAATTACACACAACGCTGTGTGTGTGTGTGTGTGTGTGTGTGTGTGTGTGCGTTATTATCTTCACCTCCGTGGCATTGACGGATGACTCGGGCCCTGGGCCGTGTTTAGTATGTTGGCTGCATCGGTACAAGGTCTAATTCAATGAAATCAGAATTTGTTTCCGCTGAGCTCCTCATTACGGCGGGGGCTTCTGTTCTGTTTGTCCTCCTAAAACATTAGCCCAGAGTAAATCTATAAGGGCGTAATTGAAATCCTGTGTAAACTATGGGAATACAAACTCATCAGTCACCGTAATGACTCCCATCCGTTTCGGTGATGGTAATGGATAGGTAAACGGCGGGATGTTGGCGGATGAAGATATAAGTACGGCGCGTCCAGAGATGGACTCTCCCTCCTTCGCACTCCGAGGTGGTTTGCGTCGCTGCTTGCTTTATGCGTTATTATTATGCGGAGTCGTGGACTGAAAATAGCTGATCTATAGCTCGGAACGCGCTGTGGATGTGCCGCGTTCTGAGCTATAGATCGGCTATTTTGTTATAAATTGTCAAACTTAGTATAATTTGCCTTCTTTTGTCGCGCTCCAGAATGAAATTGAAATAAATGGAGGCATTAGCACAGTGGAGATCACACCATTAGAGAGTGAAAGTGAAATATTCTAGGAGAGTGGGTAACAATTACTGCATGGTGGAGTATTAGTGTGTGTGTGTGTGTGTGTGTGTGTGTGTGTGTGTGTGTGTGTGTGTGTGTGTGTGTGTGTGTGTGTGTGTTAGCCCCATATAGAACCTCACCCGTCGCTGCATACTGTTGCTCCGAGATGAGGTCCTATAAAGGTATCCCAGGACTGGTTCGGAACGCCTCCACGTTGAGTTAGAAAACACTTTTTCCCGAAATTGTATCCAAAAAGTAAAGGTAGTTCCACGCTCCCAGACTGTGGTTTCCTATCCCAGGGTACGGTACATAATGAACCACGGCATGAAACAACCGCTTAAATCGTTAGTTTTGTAATGTTTTCCCATTCAAGCGGAACTGTTGCCAGTACTGTAGTCTCGCGTAGCCAGGGAACATTTGCAAATGGCGTTAGGCAACAGTCTGGCCACGCGAGACTACGCCGGGGGCTTTTCTGAATTTAATGAGACTAAATAAGCCATTCAAACCGTTTTCCCAGCGCCGTGGTGCATGTTTTATTTACCGTGGGATGGAAAACCATGGTCTGGGAGGGTGGAACTACCTTTACTTTTTGGATACAATTTCGGGAAAAGTGTTTTCTAACTCAACTTGGAGGCGTTCCGAACCAGCCCTGGGATTACCTTTAGAGGACCTCATCTCGGAGCACAACAGTATGCAGCGACGGGTGAGGTTCTATATGGGGCTAGTGTGTGTGTGTGTGTGTGTGTGTGTGTGTGTGTGTGTGTGTGTGTGTGTGTGTGTGTGTGTGTGTGTGTGTGTGTGTGTGTCTGTCAGTGTGTGTAATTTATGTACAGTAACTGTTGTCCTCATCAACTCTATACCGTTCCTATTCTGTCATTATACTATAGGCAAACATTTGTCAAAAGGTGCAGGGCAGCCATCCTGTACTCAGGAAAACATTTTCCCATACACAAAGGTTGTGATGCTTTTTGTCTTATTCTTGTGTCGCAAACAGCTTGTGTTGCAGGTATACTGTATGCAGAAAACTGGCAGTTAACTAACATACTCTACTGATTGGTTGTGTGGTTGAGCTAAAACAGTTTAAATGTTTGCATAAGCCCCAAAATGTCTGTGGTACCACTGAGGCACTCAAGTGGTACCACTGCCATTATCCCCTGCTAACTGCTAACCTGTTCCATCAGTTACTCACCGTAAAGTCTTGGGTGCGTTCGGAAATGCGCACCGGGTGTGTGCTCAGTGTAGTGAGTGCAGTGGGCGGTGACGTTGAGAGTGCATTCAGTGTGTCTTATTTACGAACGACCAGATAAGAGGCAACTGTGTGCTTTTTCAGTCGGAAAACTTTCTTAAAAGCAGCAGTTGCTAACATAACGTTGCTATTGATAGGTGATTTAATTCATAACATTGGCTAGCTCTGGTCCATAGCGTTAGTGGAGAACTCCACTAACGCTATGGACCAGAGCTAAACATTGGCCCACCTGCTGTTAGTTTACACATTGATGCGTGTGTAACAATAAAGCCCAAAGGACCAATAAAGCAGCAGATAGTGTATTTTGTTATCATTTCCTACGCCATTGTTCACAGCTGAGAAGCGCAAGACACCGCCATGAAAACCAACCAATCAAAACACCGCACCGACGCACCACACTGCCAAACCCCATCTTCTGAGTAGGGTCGGTCAGTGCGTGCAATCAGCACACCCGGTGCGCCGCGCACTGGATTTCCGAACGTCAACGCACCAAGAGCACCGAAGAAACGAACGACAACATGGCACACAAGTGCGTTGAGTGCGCATTTCCGAACGCACCCCTTGACTTCAAGGTGTATTTGTATTTGTGTCACATTCCTTCACACTGAATGAATAATCCAAAAAAAAGAGAATTGATGAATTCAAGAAAATAGCAAAGGTAGGTTAATATTTTGTTTTTCTTTTCTCCCTAGCGTTAACTGGCCCTCCTGTTTCATCCTGCATGCTGCCCCACACTTTGAAAGCCTGTGCCTTAACAGTTTAGCCTTGCCCTAAATAATAGTTATTGTTGAACCCGGCAATAAAATACTCAAGGCAGACAAAAGAACAGATTTGCATTGCATTGTGTTTTGTATATTGTGTTTTTTAGGAGCTTAGCGTCCCAGAGAGGGACACAGCTGTTTGTGTTTCGTGACAAAGGGCCTCTTGGCCATGTCGACCAGAGGGGAAGACAAATGCTCTGTGTCCACCTGCTTTACTACCACAGTGCCAGATTTCCCTTAATGACCAGCACACAACAATTTGCATGTTTAAAAAAACGACCACACACAGGCCCATAGGGCAGGGGTTTTCAAAGTGGGTGCCGGGGGCACCCTGGGGTGCCGTGACGGCAGTCTAGGGGTACCGCAAGATAATTTGATAATATTTGGAATTTATTTGGACACTTGAAAAAATATTTAGTATAATTTTAAACTTGGAAGTACAAAGTTATTTTCAGTCAGTTCTAACCAAAATGGCTATTATCTCAACGATTTCCGCAACATAATCATCATAATTCATCATAATACATCATACAAGACTGTCGCACAAAACTAGTGAAAACAGCCGATCTACAAGCACACAACGCCTCGCGATGTGCTTGTTGATCGTCTGTTTTCACTAGTTTAGTACATTTTATAGAAGATGAATAAAAAACGAGCGCTTTTGAACAAGGTTTCCACCCGACAACGACGATAGGCTATGCTATAATATTAGGTGCTGGGAGTGAAAATTATAATGTAGAGGTGCCTTGGATTATCTAGTAGACATGTAGACTCGGTGACAGCTTTCGAATAAAAAAAACCCCATTGAAATAGACATATCCTTTGCGAGGCTGTATCCCTGCTTATCCGCCAGTGTTTACATAAAAAAACATTGGAAACAGCCAGCTGTGCGCTATGGTAACACGTGGACACGTTCGCGCACATAGCAGACGAATCGAAACAGCTACAAAATAAAAAAAACCCGCGTGCAAAAATACCATTCTATGGCCGTGCAGTCAGCTCACTTGTTTACAATGAAAAGCTATGCGAACAGAGCTGCGATTGGACCTCAGACCGGATATGGAAACCTAGATCCGGTCCAAACGGGAAATACGACCGAGTAGCTACAGAAGTAGCTACAGAACCCACGATCAGTCCCATTAGGGAAAGACGGGGCCATACTCCACTGCTCCGGAAAAAAATAGCGAATCTACAACCTCATTTGCAAGCTACTTTTGAACATTTTCAAACATTTTTGAAAACTATTGGACACTTTTGACAGCGTATAAAGTTTTATGACAATTTTCCGCCCATAATGACGGGCCTAAAAGTGGTTGAAGGCACACTGGCAGGAATGAGTGAATAGAAAGTGTTCCTCAAAACTCTGCTTGTCATTTCTCCTGTGAGGATTGAACTGGGATGTGGGCTTTTTTTTTTTTTTGCACAGAAAAAAGTTTTCCAATGGCGTCAAGCACCAGACGGATAATAGAGCACACAAAATATGATGCCACAAGAGGAGGCATAGACCATCTGGCTCTCCGCAAGCAAACACGTATAACTCATGACAACGAAACACCTTAAATCAAACTGAACTGAATTGTGAGACAGAGAGACAAACAAAACCAAAAAAAGGGACAGCGACGAGCAGATAAAGAGAGAGGGAGAGAGAGAGAGAGAGAGAAACATGAAGGAGAGACAGAAAAAGGATAGTGAATGAAAGAGACGGACAAAGACAGCAGACGGAGCAAGGGATGGAGTGAGTGAGTAGGGCTGTCACAATGTTTGCATAATCGTCTAATCGCAATTATTTTGCATAATCGCGATTATTTTTCATGATCGTCATAATCGTTTCCACGTTGAAAAATGTTCATATATATATTTAAAAAGTCAAAAATAGTGGAAATGGCAGATCTACAAGCTCACAATGCGTCGCATCTCGACGCGTTGTGAGCTTGTAGATCGGCTATTTCCACTGTCAATGTTATTTTTTTAAGTATTAAGTTGTCAAATATGTCATTTCGTTGTTAGGTTATGTGTGATATCTGCCATGTGCAACTTCAAAGCCTAAAAGCCAAACAGAAATGTAATTGTCAACGACAAAAAAAAAACAATTAAACCGTTAATCTCAATTATTTGCGTGACAATTAATCGTCATGTAAAATGTCATGATCGTGACAGTTCCTGTGAGTGAGGGACTGAGGGAGGGAGGGGTGGAAGTGTGCCCACACACGTGCACGCTCACATGCACAGATCCATACTTCCATACAGTCTGCGTCTGTTTCCAGTGAATCCAGATTATGTCTGCCAGCAGACATATTTCTACACCAGGGGTTTTCAAAGTGGGTGACGGGGCACCCTGGGGTGCCGCGGCGGCAGTCCAGGGGTGCCGCGAGATAATTTGATAATATTTAGAATTTATTTGGACACTTGAAAAAAATATTTAGTATCATTTAAAACTTGAAGTACAAAGTTATTTTCAGTCAGTTCTAACCAAAGTGACTATTATCTCAACGTTTTCCTCGCAACATAATCACTAAAATATCGTCACTGTCGGGCAGAAACCTCGTACCTCCATGTTTCAAAATGGTACGTCTTTTGGTAAAGCAAAGCTCTGCTTCATCAACCAAGACTGTCGCGCAAAACTAGTGAAAACAGCCGATCTACAAGCACGTGTGCTTGTAGATCTGCTGTTTTCACTAGTTTAGTACATTTTATAGATGATAAATACGGTTTTAGACATACAAGGTTTCCACCCGACAACGACGATAGGCTATAAATATAAGGTGCTGGGAGTGAACCCTGCCTCGGATTAAAACAAATATTTGTGGGGTGCCCTGAGACAAAAAAGTTTGGGAACCCCTGCTCTACACAACAGCAGCAGCACAGACACAATGGCCTCCCACCAGTGTTGTGAAGTAACCAAGTACATTTACTTGAAGGTCGGGTGACATGGCCAAAACAGCTAATTAAGGCTATCAAATTAGCCAAATTTTTAATGATGTCATGTACCCCCATGTTAAATTACCCAATCAAATTAATTTATTGTAGTTACTGTACTGAAAGTAGTACTTTCTGTACAGTAACTACAATAAATTAATTTGATTGGGCTAATATGGGGGGAGGGGCGGAGACTCGCGGAGTCGAGTATCCATATCAATATCTTTTGAAACTGCTCCAACAAAAGCTGTCCGAGGTGTGTTTCCGACTTTCTAAACCAACTTTAAAACCATCAGTTCTAGGGGTAAAAATGATACAGCATTCGCTATAAAATCAGTGGTTAGACCGGTAAAAAAAATACAAGTCTTCTTCAAAAAAGGTGTCAGAGATTAGTTACGAGGGTCCAACACGCTTCTCCCCGTCCATGAGACGGTTTTGTCGGCCATACCCTGCTGTCTCTTCCCCTAAACCTGACTGGAGCACCTGACCGGGACACCGGAGCAAAGCTTAGAACGAGGGTCCAGCGATCTGCTCCACGGCAGCTCTGAGCCCTTTTAGCAGCCGGAGCACACTGGAGGACTGAGGTCCGTGGCTCATACACTCTGTGTGTGTAGCCTGTGTGTGTGTGTGTGTGTGTGTGTGTGTGCGTTCGCGCGCGCGCGCGTGTACACACACAATAGCTATCGAAAATAGCCTTGCGGTGCTGCGCTGCTACAAGCTAACAACAGCGCATCACGTTGTGCGCTGCACCGCACGACGGACGAAGTATACATTCACTAATAACTGATACGGCCCCGCCTCCTTTTCAGACTGTTTGGAGAAAGACCACGTGACCTACTGTATCATAATGTTATACTTCTTTGGCTGTCATCCGGCCTTTAAGTAGGCTACTGTACTTAACTACAGTGTTGAGGTATTTGTACTTTACTTGAGTATTTCCCATTTCCAATACTTTTACTTCTACTCCACTACATCTCGGATCCCAAATATTGTACTTTTACTCCACTACAATTATTTGAGAACTTTAGTTACTATTTACTTTGGGATTATCATTACAAAACATGCAATAACTGCTACAACCGTATACATTTTGTCAATTTGAAAATAGCCGGTCTACAAGCTCACAATGCGTCGCGATGCGCAAAGGATATGTATACATTTTGAACTTGTGAAATGGGACATGAGTATTTTCTACTTTTGGTACTTTTAGTACATTTAGATGCCAATACCTTTGTATTCTTACTGAAGTGGATTTGTAATACCAGACTTTTACTAGTCACAGAGTATTTCTACATTGCAGTAATGATACTTTTACTTATAGGGGTGGGTGATATGGTGATAATTATCGTTGACACGATACAATGTCTCCACGATATGCCTTTTCAGAGATATCGTTTGTATCCTGATACAATTGAGGGAGCATTGTAAAAAAATCCTGTTTTACAGAGATTCATTGCAGAATTCAATTTAAACCTGCATTTTGGTCTAAATCAGTAGTTCTCAAACTTTAAAATGTCAAGGTCTCCAGTTAACTGACAGTATACAAATGAAACCGGTTTAATTTGTATACTGTCAGAGTTACATACTTGTAAAGTTCAATTTAGACCTCCCAAAAGGAACCCAGAGAGTCTAGTCAAGTAACTTGAAAAATAACCATAAAAACCAACGTGAAAAAGAATTGTGATAAAATCGTGTATTGTGATACAGCTTGGGAAAATATTGTGATATTGTATTTTTCCATATCGCCCACCTCTAACTTATAGTAGGTAAAACATTTGAGTACTTTTTCCACCACTGCCTCCCACACACTGCTACCCCTCTCTCTCTCCATCTCTGGTAGTCTCTCTCTCTCTCTCTCTCTCTATCTCTGTGAGTCTCTCTCTCTCTGCATCTCTGGTAGTCTCTCTCCCCATTGTCATTAGTATGAGGATGGTGTGTGTGTGTGTGTGTGTGTGTGTGTGTGTGTGTGTGTGTGTGTGTGTGTGTGTGTGTGTGTGTGTGTGTGTGTGTGTGTGTGTGTGTGTGTGTGCGTTTGTGTGTGTGTGTGTGTGTGTGTGTGTGTGTGTGTGTGTGTGTGTGAGTGGAACGCAGACAGGCTGGTGACGGGGCTGAGCGGGCAGAGGGGGGTTTGTGGGGGGACACAGACCCCCCCCCTGTCCAGGGTCGTAGAAGAGACGTGATTTGTGCACGTATTTCATCATGACGACGAGCACACTACATGCACGCACACACACACTAGGGATGGGACGATACACAATATTATCGTTTATTGTGATTAAAAAAAAACACTCGCGATAATCGTATCGCGGAGATTTAATTTATCGTGATGTCGTCCTCCGTCATGCACTGGGATCAATTCACCTTTTATTTGCAGAGCTGCATATCCGGTACCATTTAAACCCTCTAGAATTGGTAAAACGTACTTGATGATATACGTACTTGATACAGTCTTTTTTCACTCTCTATCAAATGTCTTTGCCAAAAGATAGCCTATCTACAAGCTCACAACGAGTTGTGACGCCTTGTGAGCTTGTAGATCTGCTATTTTTTGGCAAATGTTCCACCCCAGGATAATGGATTTTGATTATCGCGATAACATCGTAAATCGCGATTTAGTTTGTCACAATACTCGCGATATGAAATGGTCATATCGTCCCATCCCTAGCGCACACACACACACACACACACACACCGTGCACGCAAACACACGCACGCGCACACACAGCACACACACACACACACACACCGTGCACACAAACACACGCACACACACACACAGCACACACACACACACACACACACACACACACACACACACCGTGCACACAAACACACGCACACAGCACACACACACACACACACACACACACACACACACAGTCCTCTTTCACTTCTCTACCATCCACAATCGACAAAAGGTAACGACATGAAACCATGTGCTCCGTTAATTTATTGTACTTCAATGTCTCTCTCTCTCCCTCCCTCCCTCTCCCTCTCTCTCTCACTGTTTTCCTTTCTCTGTCAGCACACAGTATCTGTCTTTCCTAACCTCTCCCCCCGACTCTCTCTCTCTCTCTCTCTCTCTCTCTCTCTCTCTCTCTCTCTCTCTCTCTCTCTCTCTCTCTCTCTCTCTCTCTCTCTCTCTCTCTCTCTCTCTCTCTCTCTCTCTCTCTCTCTCTCTCTCTCTCTCTCTCTCTCTCTCTCTCTCTCTCTCTCTCTGGGTGGCGTGCCAAGGCTGTATTGATCCATGCTAGGGTCCTGTGTCCATTAGTGGCCCTGGCTGGCTGTCCGGCCCCTCCAGAGGAGGAGGCAGACACTGTGTCTGCAGAGAGGGAGTGTACAGTACAGTACAGTACAGTATGTGTGCCTCTAGTCTACTGTATGCAGGGGCGTCACAAGGGGAGGGAAAGTGGGACTGAGTTACCAGGGCCCAAGGTGGAGGGGCCCATCTTTAGCTATTGAAAAATAGCAGATATACAAGCTCACAGCGCGGCACCGAGTGCCGCGCTGTGAGCTTGTAGATCTGCTATTTTCATTAATTTTTTTAAGTCGTGAAAATGTGTGCAAATCTTTGAATGTATGTACTTTTTGAGCGGACATTTGTAACTCCCTGGAACCAAATATGTTTTAGATGGTGGCCAAATACATATTCAAAACTTGCACAAATTTTCACGATTTAAAAAGAAAATAGCAGATCTACAAGCTCGCAGCGCTGCGAGCTTGTATATCTGCTATTTTTTTCAATAGTTAAAGCATAACATAATGCATAATAATGCGTTCCGAGTCTAAATGGGTTAAACCCCCTCCTCCCCCTATGAAGAACATTCACGGGGTGAATCCTTGTACCCAGGGCCCGGAATTTGGTGCGACACCCCTGACCGCACGTGTGTCTGAACGGCATTAGATCAAACACACACACACACACACACACACACACACACACACACACACACACACACACACACACACACACACACACACACACACACACACACACACACACACACACACACACACACACACACACATTATAGTACTGTAGCGGCAGAGAGCTGACTCATGTCCAGCGTCTCTACTGTAACATAATGGACCATTTACACAATACGTTATAGAATATCGATATACTGTATACTGTATACACGCGTTGTTGTCGGGTGGAAACCTTGTATGTCCAAAGCCGTTCGTTTTGTATTCATCATATGCTGCTATTTTAAACATAGGCTGAACTGTTTTCCTGCCAAATTGTCCTTACCTTTTAACGTGGGCACGTGCACGCATAGTGCATGATCTGTGCACGACTCATGTAGTAGACCGGTAGGCAAGATGACAGCTTTCGAAGAAAAAAAAATCCATTGGAACAGACAAATCCGTTGCCAGGCAGTATCCTGCTGTATCCGCCAGTATTTACATAAGAAAACATTGGAAACAGCCAGCTGTGTGCTATGGTAACACGTGGACACGTTCACACACATAGCAGACGATATGTGCGTGGATCATATGCCAGGTGGGCACAAGAATCAAACAGCTATCAAATAAAAAAAAAACGTGATGATATGACCGAGCAGGATGCTTCGTTGTTTACATGGAAACTTATGGGCCCGGAGCTATGATTGGTTCTCAGACCGGATATGGAAACCTAGATCCGGTCTAAACAGGATACAAATACGACCGGATACAGTTAGGAGGCGGGCCTAAAGTCTCCGAAGCGGCTATATACAGCGACCATACTTTTAATTGTTTCATAATGATTAAAGCTAATTAAATTTCCGGGATCTACGGGCATCGCAGAGTGGTACAGCGGGAAATCTCCGGTTTCAACGGGGATCGCAGGAAATGAGTTAAAGGGATCCCTGGCTAATACGACAAATATTATAATTTTCCTCTATAACTACAATGTAAAATTAAAAACACCTTAAATATTTTATTTCTTCAAGAATAGCTAATCTTTCAGTAGGGGAAATGCCTGTCGCAAGTTGATGATGTCATAAAACCACGTGTGGTCTATCCCTATGGAATTTATAGCACGCACGTGCAAAAACACACATTTGAAATATTGATTTGATGCTCATATTAACCATAGGAAGTATTACATTTGTTTTTCTTTTCACATGCATGCCATAAATTCCATAGGGATAGATTACACATGGTTTTATGACACCATCAACTTGCGATGGGCATTTCAAGTTTGAAGTGCGGAGTGGTGTGTGTGTGTGTGTGTGTGTGTGTGTGCGTGAGTGTGTGCGCGTGTGCGTGTGCGTGTGTGTGTGTGTGTGCAGGTGCGTGCACGCACGCGTGTGTGCGTGACGCAACAGCGCCACTTGGTCACCAGCGGTATTGCAGCTCATGCTATGGACATAGATAGACGGATGGATAGACAGTAACATACGGACAACGTCACTCTGAGGAGACGGTGTGACCACCGCTCAAAAATGATTTAAAAGCAGTCAACGCCTACGCCTAGCATCGTGAGGCGTTGTGTGCTTGTAGGTCTGCTTTTTTCACTAGTTTTGTGCGACATTCTTGTATGATGAAGCAGGGGAAAAAAACGTACAAATTTGAAACTTGGAGACAGTTTCTGACACATTGTGAGTTTGTAGATCTTCTATTTTTGACCTGCCACCCCGACGCACAGCAACATATCGTTGTTGTCGGGTGAAAACCTTGTATGTCCAAGACCGTTCGTTTTGCATTTATCGTTTTAAAACTATTTAAACTAGTGAAAACAGCCGATCTACAAGCACACAACGCCTCGCACCGCGAGGCGTTGTGTGCTTGTAGATCTGCTGTTTTCACTACTTTTGTGCAACAGCCTTGTATGATGAAGCAGGGCTTAACTTTGCGAAAGAACATACAAATTTGAAACTTGGAGATACGAGGTTTCCACCCGACAACGACGATATAATTCAAGGACTGTGGACCTGCTCCCAGATTATTGCATTTCTAGCAAGAATCTTTCTGTCCCATCTGTGCGCTCTCTGGAGAACAGGATCTCCATAGATGTCTACAACATATTCTCACCCCCAAGTAGTCAGACACCTGATGCCCTGTCAAGAACCCTACTGCGTCACAAGAGGGGAAGCTTTGGGTATGCCTACTGCTTCAAGTGGGGGACGCTTTGGATAAGCCCAGTGGTCTAAGAAGAAGGGAAAAAAAAGTCATTCCCAAAGTGGGATTCGAAACCGCTATGTAAGGTTTACCAGCCACCCGACGTTAGCTACAGTATCACGCCACTATCCACGACGGACGCGCCACTGCACGGAGGCGCCGACACGTTAGTTTTACTGAGGTTAAGGTTAGGGTTTGGGTTAGGGTTAGGCATAGTTTTACTGAGGTTAGGTTTAGGGTTTGGGTTAGGGTTAGGCATAGTTTAGGTGGTCGGACACGTTACCTCCACGTTGCGTTAGAATCCTCATCGTTGCGTTAGAATCCACGTTGTCAAAGATAAAAGCACAAAAAAAAGTGGCTTTGTCAGCCAGGATTGCTAGCGCAGTCGGTAGGGCAGCATGGCTACGATCACTGAAGGCAGTGGTTCGCGTCCCACTGGCACTGACGGTAGATACGTGTTCGAGTAGACATGTGTCGGCGCATGCACACTAAGACTATCCCTCCGCATCTGCCCGGATGACGCTGAAAGCGTCCCAACACGTCCGCACGGGTGATGCCTAAAGCGAGTTCGAAGTGCGTCAGGGGGGTGAAGCAGTGGGAGTGAGAACGGGCTGATGTCTAAATGTGGCCGCAACGCACAGATCGGCAGCTCTGGACAACCGCCAATCCAACAGACTCAAAGCTGTGCACGGGTCATCGCTGATGCATGTACTGAGTTTGAATTCTGTCGGTTGGGCGGTTCTCGAAATACTTGAACTACAGACGAGCATTTATTGTACGATTGTTGTTGTTGTTGTTATAATTGCATAGCGATCAGATCGGCGGTTCTGGGCAACCGCCTATATCAGGTTTCCCCAATAGACGGCCCACGGGCCATTTGCGGCCCGCGGGGGGCTACTGTCTGGCCCACACCAACCCCAGTAATAATGGTGGTATGAGAGCAGCAACAACACTAGTATATCGTCGTTGTCGGGTGGAAACCTCATATCTCCAAATTTGTATGTTCTTTCGCAAAGTAAAGCCCTGCTTCATCATACAAGGCCGTCGCACAAAAGTAGTGAAAACAGCAGATCTACAAGCACATGCGAGGCGTTGTGTGCTTGTAGATCGGCTGTTTTCACTAGTTTAAAATCATTTTTAAAATGATAAATGCAAAACAAACGGTTTTGGACATACAAGATTTTCACCCGACAGCGACGATATCTGAACTGTCGCTGGAGTAGCGGGAACGCCGCCGTCGCCCCCTGCAATGTTGTGGCCCTCGGCTTGGTACCCTAGACATAATTCGGCCCTTGGGGAAAACTAATTAGGGAACCCTGACCTATATGATCGACTCGACACAGGATTAAGGTTAAAGTGGCACTCAGTTCCATCGGCAACACACCCACCAAGTTGGAAGTCGGCGGGGGCTGTCTGAACTACAGACACAAGCACAGACCGGCGAAGAGAGAGTAGGATTCACTTGGGCTTATTTTGTATTGCATACGCGTTCATTCGAATAACGTCCTCACATAACTCCCTCCATGTGGCTCTCAGGGGGAAAGGAAAAAGCAAGCAAGCACGCAGACGCAGACAAACACACACACAAACGTACGCACACACACAAACACACACACACACACACACACACACACACACACACACACACACACACACACACACACACACACACACACACACACACACACACACACACACACACACACACACACACACACACACACACACCATTAGTGTACTGTACACAGTTAACAACCTTATTGTGTATATCTTAGTGACGAGACCACCTCCTCCTAAGTGGACAAGAGGATTTTCCTCCACCTAATTATGCCTCTATCAGCCAACTCACCCTTTCATCGGTGTGCGCTATCAGCACTTTAAATTACGTGTTGTTTGTGCATGTTTGAGTGCGTGTGTGCGTGTGTGTGTGTGTGTGTGTGTGTGTGTGTGTGTGTGAGAAACATCAAGCACTAAAAACAGCAGAGATTCTGAGCTGCAAGGGGCTCATTAACTTTTGATGGCCCTTCTCTCTCTCTCTGTGGCTCTTATCACAGGTAATAGAGGCTAATTACCTCACACACACACACACACACACACACACACACACACACACACACACACACACACACACACACACACACACACACACACACACACACACACACACACACACACACACACACACACACACACACACACACACACACACACACACACACACCTTACTATACTTGTCAGGACAATGCAGTAGATTTTTGTACGGCAATGTTTCTCAAACTTTTAAATTTCCTTAAAGGAGTAGTTCACCCCCAAAATGTTTTTTTTTGGAGCTGTGTTGGAAACACAAGCTCCCCATAGGCAGCAATGTGTGTCCTCACCAGAGTCTCACCAGAGTCTGTCGTCAAGAATGAACAGGATCTGCGCATGCGCGGCTTTACCACACACACACACACACACACACACACACACACACACAAAAAAAAAAAGCTCACTGACTTTACTACACACCCGTGCGCGCACACGCACGGCTCGAACGACCGAACACACAGAGAAGAGAACGTAGCAATTAGCAAATCTACAAGTTCACAATGAGTCGCATGAGTCGAAATCGCGATGTGAAATTACGCAATTAGCGAATCGCAATGGCAATGGTTTCTCTGCGAAGTAGACTTCCCAAGGAATATGGAGACGTTTTAATTTTTAAAATCCCTTCATAATTGACTAAAAAGCAATGATCAAATCAAACTGTGGTGACTTTCTTTGCTTCCGCGCATCTCCACACGCTGAAAGAGAAAGTGAATGTGATGTTTTGGCACGGTGGCCACTGTGCAGGAGCGTGGGAACAGACACCCCTATGGGGAAGTTTCCATTTTTTATTTAAATAAGAAAAGAACAAATCAAACATAGCAAAAATACATTGCCTGTTGTTGCCGTTTTTTATTTATTCATTTATATATACTTTATATATATATATATATATATATATATATATATATATATATTTCCATTATAAAATGGATTAAAAAACGATAAAAAATGTTAGGCCTATTATATAAACAGCTATGTCCATGGCTATGTGGCTCCACACATACCCACAGATCTAGAACACATGGAATGTAAAAATATAGATCTAGACTAGAACACAGAATCAATCTAAAAATATATAGAACTAGAACACATATAATTTATAGATCTAGAACACAGAATTTATATAGAACACTTAGAATTCATAGATCTAAAACACATAGAATCAAAACATAGATCTGGAACTGCTCAAATTCACAGCTCCACTTCGAACAGAGGTTTGATTTTTTTTTTCCTATTGATTACTCATGCCATGGAGACTTGAGTTCACTAATATTTTTAGTTTTTTTGTTGCATTCCTAAGAGAAACTTTTGATTACAATACATTTACCACCCATTTATTCCGGATGGGGACCCAAATCCATTTGGGTCCCCATCCGGAATCAATGGGGGTACATTTACAAAAAAAAAATGTTTTGCCTTGAGAATGCAACAAATACAAAAAAAAATTATTGAACTCAAGTCTCCATGGCATGATGAGTAATCAATAGGAAAAAAAAGTCATTTTGGGGGTGAACTACTCCTTTAGCTCTGACAGTGTACAAATGGAACCAAATGAACCCATTAGGGTTCATTTGGTTCCATTTGTACACTGTCAGAGTTACAGACTTGTATGGGTCAATTTAGACCCCCCTAGCCACAGGGTCCTTAGAATCCACTTTGAGAGCTGTTGTACTGCATTGAAAATAGCTGAAAATACCCGGACAGTATCCAGAAAATAACAGATCTGCAAGCTGTATGTATCGGCTATTTTTCGGTGCGTGACATCGCCACATACAACTATGTATAAAATAGGGTGAACTCTTAACCCCTGAACCTAACTTCTAACCTAATAGCAACCCGACTCATTTTCTATTTTATCATTAAAAATATATTTTCTTAACCATAAAACATTTATTTTTCTTGTGAGGACTAGGACAACGGTCCTCAAAATGTCTACGTTTATCTAAACCAAAACCAGTAAGACTCCCTAAATCGGGAGATCAGCGACCGTCAGGTCGCATACACAAACTTTAGAAGGCGATTGTAGCCAAGGAGGGAATATGGGAAATGGGACAGATCCATGTTGATGACATGACTTAAGGGATACTGTGTACCGCCTTGTGTGATTTTAGGGCAAAGTCTGTAGGAGCAGTGTCCAAAAATGCAAGAATCGGCCTCTTTGAGAAATGAGGGGTTGCAAAGTTTGGCATGGATCGGGGCAACGGTGGCGGAGCTATGAGTAGGGCAAAAGTGTGACGTGTGACAGACGTGACGTGACGTGACGTGACGTGACGTGACGTGACGTGACGTGACGTGATGTGATGTGACGTGACTGACAGACGGTGGAGCTTTTGATACTAACTGCGACCTGATGGTCGCAAAAATCCGGCTATACTTCCTCACAAGGGGATCCTCGCAAGTATAGAAACACACTCACACACACACACACACACACACACACACACACACACACACAGCTTCAGTAATGGGGGGTAATGAGTGCTGTCCTATTGATCCTGGGTCGCTTCCTGAACAGAAACAGGAGGGAGGAAGTGCTGCTTTAAGGAAACATGCAGGCTGGGTATCGACTGGATGTTGTGGCACTAGATTAAACCACACACACACACACACACACACACGCACACGCACGCGCACGCACACGCACACGCACACACACACACACCATGCCCAGCGTTTACTCACTGTGCTGATCTTAGGGGTGGGCGATATGGTGATAAATATCGTTGAGACGATACAATGTCTCCACGATATGCCTTTTTTTTTAGAGATATCGTATATATCGTGATACAAACCTTATAAAAGATTCTGTTGAATTTAGTTTCATTTGTACACTGTCAGAGTTACATACTTGTAAGTGTCAATTTAAGACCTCCCAAAAGGATCCCTTTCTTTTAGAGTGTGTTACCTTGTAGGTGGGTGTACTGTTAAGTAACTTGAAAAATAACCATACAAACCAACATGAAGAAGAAGCGTGATAAGATCGCGTATTGTAATACCGCTTGGGAAAATATCGTGATATTGTATTTTTTCCATATCGCCCACCCCTAGCTGATCTCATGTCTCATTTCACACCAAAATATTGCTGCTTCTCCCCTGTATGAGTCAGTGACAAATAAACCTCTCTGGATTCCTCATCCTCACAGCTCTCCTCACTCAACTCGTTTTTTTCTCCAGTCTGTGAGTCTTGTCGCCGTGTAAAGCCCCTATCAGAGTCGGTACAGTAGTCGTTTTGAGTCATAAAACTACAACGTTACGTCATTCCTCGCGGTGAAGAGCTTTCCACCGCGAGTCCCGATACATCTCTCTGTTTTTACTTTCAGACAGATAGGCTCTTCACCCCGTTCACTGATTGGTCGAACTGGACCAGTCAGTCACGGTGAATAGGACTTCACCGTGACTGACTATGATGGCCTCTACTTATTTTCTGACTTGAGGTGGAAAGCTTTCCACCAAAAATTTGCGGTGGATGGCTCTTCACCTTGGACTCTGATAGAGGCTTTACAGTTTGCTAAAGATGGTTTGCTAAAGATCAGAGTGCAGTATATGACTCATTTTGGGTTTGCTAAATACAACCTAACGACTGAAAATGTTTGTGTGACCTGCAAGTCCTCAACTCATTGATGCCATTGACGAATATATTCAACGGTTTAATCTAAGGCACAGACCGCCATTGACACAATTATTGCATAATCGTCTGATTGCAATTATTTGACATAATTGCAATTAGTTTGCGAATGTTGAAAAATGTTCATACATTTTCAACCATTTTCAGAAAATAGTGGAAATAGCAGATCTACAAGCTCACAAGGTTGTGAGCTTGTAGATCGGCTATGTCCACAATCAAGGTTATTTTTTAAGTAGTAAGTTGTCAAATATGTCAGTCATTTCTTTGTATATTTAGGTTGTGTGTCATATCTGAAATGTGCAACTTCAAAGCCTACAAGCCAAACAGAAATGTAATTGTCAACGACAAAAGCACAATTATGTGGTGTTTTCAGTGGTTTATGATAGAGGACGCTCTTCCGCAACAACATGTGAGTCAATCCAGAACCTCTGAAGAAGATTACACCCGGAAATGATGTCAAATGTCTTTGCTTTCTGTTGCTAGACAGCATTTTTTGTGAAAACGAAGGAGCATCGCAACGGCACGTTTTCTTCCCCAGATGAAAGCAGAAGCAGAGATCCCGAGAATGTTTTTTTTAGCGATTTTAGCGATTAATAATATTGTTCCTGTTGTTCTATAGTACATCCAACCAGGTGAAAAGAAGATTGAGGCTTTTATGGAAGATACTACTACATATTGAAGCAATAAGCCACAAGAGGCGAGTGGTTACCTGGTATTTTACACCGGCTGAGAGGTGTGGGGAGACACAAGGCGCAGCGTGTGAGAGTGCACACACACACACACACACACACACACACACACACACACACACACACACACACACACACACACACACACACACACACACACACACACACACACTTTATTAAGGGTTGGCACTCGTTAACAGTAGATTTTGGTCAAATAATAGGACAATTCAGACACATTTTGAATCGTACCAAAGAACAAATTCAGAAGAGAAAATAAATAATGGCACTGTGTTTGTGGAAACATTCCCAAGAGCACTGGGAGATAAAAATCTCATCATAATGAATGAGGCTGAATGTATGGGCATTGCTGCTCCATTCATTAACGCTCCCCAATGCTTCTACGGTGACGGTTTTTGGCCTCACACCGCAGCAGTCAATCACCGTGTCCGACGCTGAAACTCAGGGGACAAGTTTGGACCAAATAAAATCCATCATTTTACAAGATATCCTCAGTCAAGGCAGCCGCTTCGGGACACCTTGAAGAAACACGAGCAGCGGCGCGGGCAGTCGTGCCCACGGCTTCCCAACGTGCCGTAGAGCAGTGGTTCTCAACCTTTTCAGGCCGCGACCCCCAAATAATCATATTTTAACTGTGGTTCACTGTCATTCATGAATACTCAAATTTCCAGATGCAGCCTAGTTGAAAATAACATTTGAGCACAACCTCCCTCTGCTCAACCAGCGGGCTTCAGCATGGCTAGGCCAGGCCAGTAGACCGTGTAAAATATTATCTTTGGACAAAAGCCCTTCAAAATTGCCACTGGCTGTAATAAAATTAACAGTTTTGATTACTACACTGGCATTGTCCATTTCCAGGCTTTTTGCTACATAAAACCTTGGCACCGTCCGCCACGGATGCACCATGCAGCGACGGGCGGTCAAGGATGCGTGAGCACGCGGATACATATTCCCAATTGAGCTTCATGAGTCATGTCATTGCTTATAGAGGATGGCAATAAATTTCCCTTTGTCTCTTTAGCTAGTTGACTGCAGGGGCGTCACAAGGGGGGGAGGGGGTAGTGGGACTGAGTTACTAGGGCCCAAGGTGGAGGGACCTGGAATTATTCTATACTTTTAGCTATTGAAAAATAGCAGATATACAAGCTCACAGCGCGGCAGCTTGTAGATCAGCTATTTTTGAAAATGTGTGCAAATCGTTGAATATATGTATTTTTTAAGCGAACCTTTTTAACTCAAATTTTGCTTCTGGGGGGTCCCTGGAACTAAATATGTGGAGATGGAGGTCCGTGGCCAAATACATATAATTCCTTCACATGAAAATGTTTTGAGCACCACTGACATAGAAACAGTTTTTTCAATACATTTTCATGATTTTTCAAAAAAAATTGCAGATCTACAAGCTTATATCTGCTATTTTTCAATAGTTCAAGCACAAAATAACGCGCAATAATGCATTCCCAGTCTAAACTAAATGGGTTATAAACCCCCTGAATGTTCTTCATAGGGGGCCCGCAGTGAATCCCTGTACCCAGGGCCCAGAATTTGGTGCGACACCCTTGGTTCACTGTAAAAAGAAAAAATCCTCTGCAAGGTCCCCGATTCACCCTGCCTGCCTCACAGACTCCAGTGCGGCACTGCATGCCTGGCACACAGGGGTGAGACGACGTTAAGTGGGGGACCCCTCGCACAGCGGGTGGTCTCCTGCTGCCTCCATTGGGGATGGGACGATATGAACATTTCATATCATGATTATTGTAACAAAAAAGAAATCACGATTTACGATATTATCGCGATAATCAAAATCCATTATCCAGGGTCAGATAATGGATTGTTGAGCGATAATGGAGCGTTGTGAGTTTGTAGATCGGCAATTTTTTGGCAAAGACATTTGATAGAGAGTGAAAAAAAGACTATCAAGTACCAATGAGGGTTTAAATGGTACCGGATATGCAGCTCAGCAAATAAAAGGTGAATTGATCCCAGTGCATGACGGAGGACGATATCACGATATATTAAATCATGTGCGTGCGTGCGCGTGTCTTGCATTGTGAGAGCTCTTGTGTGTGTGTGCTTACGTCTCTGTGATTGTGTCAGCACGCGGCGCACGTACTGAACTGTATGTATGACTGCAAACGTCTTCATTCCAACTCGTGCCCTTGCACAAAACCAAGCCGTCCCTCCACACATCTGTCATGCACTGTTTGACGTTTGCATTTACATATAAATATCACACATATAAATATCAGTGAAACATCATCCGTGTGAGCAAACAGAAGGAGGACCTCCGTTATTACTGAGCAGGATGGTGCACAGTAAAACCCCTGGGTGTCAGTTTGACTCCCGAGTGCGTGCACGGATCCATCCGTGCACACTCTTGAGTTACAAATGTATGAAACAGCACTGATTATTTTACTGTGTACACTTCTGAAAGCCACCAGTCATAGACAAGAGGTTCCCGTCCCACTCCCTTTGCAAGTGACAGTAAAACATAACATTTGATTTATGTTCTGGTAACTACAGACATTAGGGGTGGACAAGATGTGAATTTTTCAGGCTGATATTACATTTTTTTCCTTTTTTTTTTACTACAATCTTTGTGGGAGATTGAAAATATTTGGTCAAACATCCACTTCCACTGCTGTACTTACTATATAGCACAATTAATCAATCATATCGATATGTTCTGATATTAACTAAAAGAAAATGCAATATCTGTAAAATCACAATAGCTGTAGCCAACATGCTATTTCACACACACACACACACACACACACACACACACACACACACACACACACACACACACACACACACACACACACACACACACACACACACACACACACACACACACACACACACACACGGTATTGATCGATTTGAAGGGGTACGGTCCTGTGTGGTATCAGGAAACTATAGGATCACAGGTAAACCAAGAACCTAGCATCAAACCACCACAGCGTAAACCACCATCACACAGCTTATAATAGTCAGACCTGGCAACACTGCATGGTATTTCATCCAACCTAGCCCAACATGGCTTATATTATCAGACCTGGCAACTGCATGTTGTTATTTTCTCCACACACTGTAGGCTAGGTTGCTTGCTAACAGTCAGACACAAACTGCACATTTAGCCACAGACAACCACAAACTACACCACTCTAAAATCATTATCAATGCGTTTTTAAATGAATCTTGAGAAATGTACAGCTAAGCTGTAATGATGAATGGGACAACAAGTAAACTTCTCCTGTAACAGTGCCTATGCGACGCGACGAGTGCCGTCTGTACTCGGTGCGCAGCTGTCGTTTCGCCATCCAATCAATGAGTGTAGCAGAGGAGCGCTATAATCTCCTTCCAACAGTACCTAACCGAGAGAACAACCGTATTCTAAACATGAGTCACGTTGTTGAGAAAATAATTCCTCTGCAAAAAAATCCTCTTTTTTATCATAGAGCGGCGGCCAGATTTTAAGGGGCGGCGGCCCGCCGCTCCTTAATACATATAGGGGAAACACTGTGATCAGGCAAGGCTTTAATTAATTTACAAAAAAAACATGCTCATTTGAAACTTGGAGATACAAGGTTTCTGCCGGACAGTGACGATATTCACATCAAGCGCTTCCATAGCATGGTATCATCCCAGACCGCTTGCATCCTGCATATCACATGTGCTCACTTCTGCCTTCAGGCAAGGCAATATCGCTGTGTTTGTGCCAAGAGCTGCACGTTCTAATGACACTTTTTTCCCCCAGGCCATCCATATGCTAAACATGCGCTGACTTTTGCACCTCTGCTCTGCAACAATTGCTTTGCTTAGACCGGTAAAGTGTGTGTGTGTGTGTGTGTGTGTGTGTGTGTGTGTGTGTGTGTGTGTGTGTGTGTGTGTGTGTGTGTGTGTGTGTGTGTGTGTGTGTGTGTGTGTGTGTGTGTGTGTGTGTGTGCGTGCATGCACGTGCATGCGTGCCTACAGAGTAATCTTGCAAAATATAAACATAGAATAGAGTTTGACGGGGCGCCCGCTGGCCTACTGGTAGGGGCGCATACCACTTAGGCATTGCCACATAGGCATGGATGCCTGGCGGCGGCGCCGGTTCGATTCCCGATCCGGACGATCCTTGCCGCATGTCACTCCGCGTCTCTCCGTCCATTTCATTTCAGTCTACTGTCCAATCAATAAAGGCATAAAAGCCCCCAAAAACAAATCTTTAGAGTATAGAGTGACGTCAAATAGAGTTTGAGGTCACTTCCGTTTATGGTCCTCAAAATGTTCAATATCATGAGAACTGTGATCCAAACTGTGTTCCAAAACAAAGAAAAATAAACTAGACGGGTGATTCTGTCATTTATGATATTTAGTTACCGTATGTTTGATACCGTCTGTGTTTGGGGATTAATTCAAATTTCTTTGACGGTACCCGGAAGTAGCGTTGAAAACTACAATATCACGCATGACTGAAGGGGTCCGCGTCAATATGCCGACAGGCCGGTATGCTGACAAACTAAACCTAAACCTAACCCCTAACCCTAACCTCAGTAACTGTGACGCGGGTGAGTAACTAACCTGCCGACGCTACTCGGAAGAACGGACCGGCGGAACAATGAGCGGACCCCGACTGAAGCACCCTACACTCCAAACAACATTCCTGAGATTCCTTAGATCGCGTTGATGATCTGACAATGCTAGAAGAAAAAAATATCAATCAATGCTACACTATGTGGCGCTTATTACTGTATGTGCGCTGGTGGCACCGGGTGGCGGTCGCATAGGTAACGGGAGATGTACAATAGTCGTTAGGTCAGCCTGAGAGAATTGTAATCAATTTGAAGGCGTAACAGGCTGTTTCTATATTGTGGTATTGCTAACCGGGAAAGCATTTGTGTAATTTCCGATTTTAGCTGGTATACACTGTACATATAGCAACTTACTGTACATTTTTCAAAAACCTTAGGAATTGATGGTTCTCAACAATAACAGCTATAACAAGCTCACAGCGTGTCACATTGTGCAACACTGCATGCTTGTACATCTGCTATTCTTGATTTTTTTTTCTTGATTTTTTTACGCAGACCTTCTCTATATCGGAGCCCCGGGCACAAGACATTTTCAGACGGGGGGTCCGAGGCACAAAGAGTTTGAGAACTACCGATTTAGGCATTAGGCATTTGTAGAATTGGCCTCATGTCTTAATGGGGTTAAAAAGAAACAGAGTACAGAGTCTTCCAGCCAAGGACGTGCAGAGAATGTAAGAGGGGCAGGGGCTGAAATGTCTAAAGGAGCCTTTTGGTGGAAATATCGAAAATAGCAGACCTCCAAGCTCACAACGCGTCGCATTGTGAGCTTGGAGGTCGGCTATTTTCGGTGCGTGATATCACACTAAACTAGGCATAATCAAGTCAATACTGGAGGTGTGGCGTAACGGCATGGATTTCAACACAGAGAGGGCAATTCTTTCAACATAAGATGCTGCATTCAAGTTCAGGAGAGTTTCGACAAGGCACTTCTCTTGAACGCTGCCTTCAGGTATGGCATGGAAAGAGGGTATCTGCATTTCTTTCACCATAGTGAAAACTGCATTCATGGTCTGGAGAGGGCACTCCAGACAAGACCGATAAAAGGGCAGGGGGCTCAAGCCCCCTTTGATGTCTATGTGTGCATGTGCCTGGTGTCTCGTACTGTTCATAACATGTGAGGTTCAAGTCCTCCACACCCAGCATGAGGTGCTCTGGAGGCTGCAGCCTGGAGGCTGCTATGAAATGGAGGCTCCACCACACATCTGTGGGATTATTAACACACACACACACACACACACACACACACACACACACACACACACACACACACACACACACACACACACACACACACACACACACACACACACACACACACACACACACACACACAGGCCCCTCGGGCCCCTGTTGAGGGGCCATCATACATTATGTCAGTAATGACGTGCATGTGCGTGTGTGCGTGTGTGCGTGTGTGTGTGTGTGTGTGTGTGCGTGCGTGTAGGCAGTCGCAGGGTCCCTTGAATTGATGAGGATCAAACTGTTTCACCCTAGGCAGTGCGCTCTGCGTGTGTGTGTGTGTGTGTGGGGGGGGGGGGGGGGGGGGGGGGGGCAGAGGAAGATGACAGCAATACAATGAATGAAGAAGACAATGGGGGGGAGGGGGAGAGAAAAAAAGATACATCCAAGGGTCTTCTACTTTCTCAGGGTTTGATGTTTAAAAGATAATAATCTTGAATAGTTCTACTAACAGGTTTTTATAACCTTTTTGTCTCACGGCACCCCATAAATATATATTTTTTATCCGAGGCACCCCTACATTATAATTTTCACTCCCAGCACCTTATATTTATAGCATGTCCAAAACCGTTCGTTTTTTATTTATCATCTATAAAATGTACTAAACTAGTGAAAACAGCAGATCTACAAGCACACAACGTCTCACGTTGTGTGCTTGTAGATCGGCTGTTTTCACTAGTTTTGTGCGACAGTCTTGTATGATGAAGCAGGGCTTTGCTTTACCAAAAGACGTACACATTTGAAACTTGGAGATACAAGGTTTCTGCCCGACAGGGACGATATTTTAGTGATTATGTTTTGCAAGGAAAACGTTGAGATAACAGCCATTTTGGTTAAAACTGACTGAAAATAACTTTGTACTTCAAGGTTAAAATGATACTAAATATTTTTTCAAGTGTCCAAATAAATTCCAAATATTATCAAATTATCTCGTGGCACCCCTGGACTGCCGTCGTGGCACCCCAGGGTGACCCGTCACCCACTTTGAAAACCCCTGCTGTATGATATCTATAGTATGGCTCAGGTGACATCAAACAACCAAAGCGAGCTTTGCTGCTGTGGCCCCTAGACCATTGTCTGAGGAAAAAAGATTTGATTCCAATACTTAACACTTTCGACACTTTTTTTATACTCGACCTGAGGTCGATTATAAAAAATAAATACAAATCTTTCTCTATCAGTGGTGCTCAAACCTTTTAATGTCAAGGATCCCCAAAATAATACGCATTTGGGCTGCCGACCCCCAACCCCAACAAAAACTTTGTTCCGGGAATAATATGTATATTATTTGATTATATTATGTATAATTTGAAGCACTGATATATACTGCATAGTGTATCATGTATATAGGCCTACCATTTTCTTGAAATGTCAATATAATTGCTTCTGAAGGGGTATTGCACTGGTATGGCAACTGCATGCTATCTATAGATATTTTTAAATGCATTACTGCCACACATTTCACATAAAATAGAACAGAAGTATTTACTATTTGAAGAAAAGATTAGTTCTTCTCAAGTATCCACTGTAAACTTCCATCTCTGGAAAAGCAAGCTATAAAAAGAGAAAACATGAACTCAGTTCAAGTACAACAGAAAAAGAGAAAGAAGAACGATACGGTCACAATCCATAACCTCTGCCTTATACCATTCAGATACCGTTCAACTAGGGGTGTAACGATATAGTAACTGAATCGAAAAATCGATTTTAATTTACAATGATCTACTACATCGATATGCAAAAGCATATATCGTACCGTTTTGGCTTTGTATCGTATTGGTATCGTTTTACAATGCAGATAATCGGTATCGAATCGTTTTGCAGTGCAAATAATTGTATGGTAACTAACTATTTGTGTCTTGTATTTAGTAATTAAGAAGGACAATGTAAAAGAGGGGTTTAATTACTTTTCCGTTCCATATAGCTACTCTTGGTCTATTGATAAATGTGTGTGATCTCTGTTCATGTCAAGGTGCAGGTTTGTCCATGTGTTGAAACATATTGTCCATGTATTGGCTAGAGAATCACAGTGTTTACTTATTTATATCCATAATAATCGATGTTTCCCTTAAAAACATGCACTATTGACACATTTCAACAGATTTAATTTCTTTGCTAAATAGTTACTATACGGATTTTAAAACATTGAATCGAATCGTATCGTATCACCATGAATGAACCAATATCGTCCATGTATCGTATCGTAAACCATGTATCGTGATCGTATCGCTGTTAAAATTATCGTTACACCCCTACGTTCAACCCTACCTTTATTACCTTTCTGGATCCATAGAGTGACACTTTTATGTTACCTTACATTGTGAAAGTGTCTTTGTGTTCATGCCATGTATTTATTTATTTATTTTTTTCCCCCTACTCAATACCTCGTTGTATTGCTGTCAATCACTATGACCCATTTCAAGTGTGATCCAGGTAAATAAAGACTAACACATCTCCAATAACAACCATACAGTACCGCATGGCTGGATCCAGGGGTGTTGCACCAAATTCTGGGCCCTGGGTACAAGGATTCACTGTGGGCCCCCGCAAAATTATTTTGTTCTTTAACTATTGAAAAAATAGCAGATATACAAGCTCACAGCGCAGCACCGAGTGCCGCGCTGCGAGCTTGTAGAGCTGCTATTTTTGGAAAATCATGAAAATCTGTGCAAGTCATCTTCAAATCCTTCTTTTTCATGTGAAGGACCCCTAAAATTATATGTACTTGGCCCACGGACCCCCATCTCAAAACATTTAGTTCCAGGGACCACCCAGAAGCAAAATGTGAGTTACAAATGTTTGCTTAAAAAATACATATATTCAAAGATTTGTGACCTCTGGCTGGATGCAGATGCATTCGCTCAGGAACGCACGCACGCACGCACGCACACACACACACACAAGACAAAAGCAAAGGCAGAATCTGTCATTGTCATCTGCATGTCATCTCCTTTCTAGCATTGTGCCGTCAACCACATGACGGTCTTTCAGACACCGCGAGCCTGTCAGAAATGGACAGACAGACAGACAGACAGACAAGGCAGAAAGTCCTGAAGGAGAGGACGATGAAGCAGACAGGAGAATAGAACTCTATCTATCAGACACAGACACACCATGGCTGGCGGCGGTGACCGAGGCTCAAAAAAACAAGAGAGATGATGAAAAAGGACAAAAACTGAGAGAGAGAGAGAGAGAAACTTATTTTCCCCTCGCTCCTCCTATCCTCACTTGAACCGGAAGTTCAACTCGGTCTGCCATTTTTTCCCCGGTCATTTCAGGTCTCTTTTCTTCCCGCTGAAAGTGAGGAGTGTTTATTTAGGAGGCGTCTCTGAGGAGCGAAATGAGCGGGGAAACATGAGTGTTTACATCCAGGAAGAACAGCATGACGTTTGTGTGTGTGTGTGTGTGTGTGTGTGTGTGTGTGTGTGTGTGTGTGTGTGTGTGTGTGTGTGTGTGTGTGTGTGTGTGTCCTGTATTACTTTTTTGTGTGTTTCAATCTGATTCGCAATCTTGTTAAAGGACAACTTCAGTTTTTTACTGAAGTACTGAAATAAGGGTTCATATTTTAAATTGTACAGTAATTAAAGAATAGAAAAGATGAGTGTTAAAATTATTTCATTTAGGCTACTTCTTTCTATTGTTTTAGAGATTCTTATTTGGTTGGGGGCATACGTACAAGTGGCTAAATATGTAATTTTACACAGAATAAGCCCATTCCCAAGATACAATGCAGGAGGTAGAAGTGTTACTATAAATAGCAATAAAGAAATTGCTGGCTTATTGTGTCTAAAAATACATATTTAGCCACTTGTATGCATGCCCCCATGCGTACGCATTCCCCACATTTTTGCACGGTAAACACGATAAAACAATAGAATGAAGCAAATGAAAACATTTCAACACTCACTTTTTCTTTTCTCTAATTACAATCTAAAATATGAACCCTTGTTGTAAAAAAATATGAACCCTTGTTGTAAAAAAACAAAGTTGTCCTTTAAATGGTTATCACTTCAGTTTAGCCTCTTAAAATGGACCCGAGTTCCAACAGACATGTTTGCGACACGTTGTTAGCTTGCAGAAGAGTAGTGATGTTGGAACGTCAAGTATAAAGTTATTTTCAAACTGACAAAAGGAAACATATATTCTCTTGAGCTGTTCTTGAGACATATACTGTATCTTAGGGGGAAAGATTTAAATATTTAAGTACCGTAATATGAAATAAATGTAAGGTGCTATGTAACTCAGGGGTGCCGTGGGTGAAAATCTCATTTACAGGGAGGGGGGGGACCTGAGGACATCTATGGTTGAGGGAAACATAACATAACCTTCACCTGGTTTCATTTGTTTTTATATTTTTCTTCTGGTTTTTAAAGCACATTGAATTGTGTTGGTGTTGAAATGTGCTCTACAAATAAACCTGCCATGCAGAGCTACTGACTGCATCATGAAGCGTGTCACATTCTCCCTGTTAGTTTGTTTTCTCACATTCTTTGTGTGTCACAGTTGTGATAGTGTGTGATGTGTGCTGCCTCGTTTATTTCTTATTTTGACCATGCACCTCCTTCTGTTTATTTGACATTGTGTCTTGTTATTCGACTTTTATTTCCTCCTCTGTTCTCTATTCTCATGGCTATTTTTGAAAAGTGCAAAGCGTCGGGAGCTTGAACACCTGGAAACCTGTGATGTGACAATAACCCATTTAGATCCCAGGCCGATTCTCAAAATGCCTTCTAAATCCTTTTTTTTTTTTTTTTAAAGATGTGTTACTATACAGCACTGTA
This sequence comes from Nannobrachium achirus, assembly GCF_963921795.1. Lineage (NCBI taxonomy): Eukaryota > Metazoa > Chordata > Actinopteri > Myctophiformes > Myctophidae > Nannobrachium > Nannobrachium achirus. The sequence goes on along the minus strand of NC_137829.1, from coordinate 42,876,438 downwards.
CAGTATATAGGCCTACAGTCGCTACAATCTAAAATCAAATGATTTTGAAATCTGGTAGCAACACCAACAAGATTCTCTTCAGATTATCTTAACCCATTTAGTGCTCCAGACATGAACGGGTTAAATGTCTAGCGTGCCGCTCACAGGCTCCTATACGCATCCATTGTCTTATTTTGAAGGCCAGAAGTCCATTGCGTAAACACTTCCGGGTTGACGTCATGACGTCATTCAACGGGAGTGGTCGTCATCCCATGCCGATCCTAAAATGGCCGATTGATGCCTTTGTTATTATGTCTTTGTAGCGAGAATCTAATGCCATCCTTGGCTTTAAAAGTGTTGTTTGGAGATAATGGACATTAAAGATGAGATCGGCCGTCGGCCTCCATGTTATGGGATTACTATTTTGTACACGCGGATCCGTGATGATGATGAATCGGCGAGGCCGATCGTGCCCAGACCTTCCGCCGGTTTATAGGGTAAGAACGCCAGCGTTACTCTATATACAGTATTTTCCGCGAGTATACTCGGGATCGGCACTCTAAATACTTGAGTATTTTTCACGAGTATACTCGGGATCGGCTAGAAATGAGTTAAAACATGCACACACTAACACACATTTTAAATAACAGGGCACCGCACACTACAGAATTCTATTCAGATTCTCGGGGTTGCCTGGACGCCGCAGCAAGCGTCTCATTTCATCTCACATGATCATGTGCGGAAGCAGCAGTAGCAACCAACACGCAGATGTAAATAACGAACGGAGCTGATTAAACTTGCAGTGGTGACGAGCGGTTGGGTTATGTCAGAGAAGACACCTTACACCTTCCTCACACATACTGAATCTACAAGGCTCAGCTGTCCAACACACCAGCCTTGTTTTGGACAATCTCCATGCCAAAAGCCTTAAATATAAATATCAACCATCATGTCTGAAAATTCTTGGGACGGCCTGACCGTCCTGTGAGCAACAAGGAGGCTTAAGATTGAATCTTTGAACCTCTAATACTGTACATACTAGAGGATAATTATGCCCAGAGATTCGTTCCCGATCTAGGCTGTGGTACGGCACACCACCTGACCCAAAATCACCCCAATTATCTTGAAGTCTGAGCAAAGCTTAATTCAAGTGACTGAACTGACGACAGTGGTGTAGTTTAATAGCCTAGCTGAGCTAGACATCCCAGCCATGTTAAAACAAGGTAGGGATGGTCTAGAGTCGTGCACTAGCTCTTCAATTTGGGCACACCCATTAGCTCCAGAAAAGGGAGCTAGCCCTGATTGGCTAGTTACAAAGTAAGGCGGACTTTGTCTCTCTCGCAGCATGTCTCATGTGAGCACATCTCATTCTCCATGCAGCAACAGAACAGATAACATGGGTCTTTTTGCATACTGAGGGATCCTGGGGGTTGCATTCCTGGAATGTCCCCTGCTGTGTTTAGCTGATAAGTGGGTGTACTGTAAACAATGACAGTGACTCCCCCCTCCCCAGCTCCCCTCCACCCCTAGTTTTTGTTACCTCCTCCCATGAATTTCTTCTGAATGGGAGAAACTCCAGACTAGATACTGCAGTTAGTTAGCTAGATGCATTAGTATCTAGGCTGGCCCCAGGCTAGTAGTTTAAGGCTGCAACAATCAATTCTTGTCTTATGGCTTATTATAAGAATTGCTGATTATAAGAATTGCTGATTGACAAAATAGCCGATTGACAAGCTCACAATTTGTTACCTGCAAAACTGATATTAAAATGTTTTATTTTAATAATCTATCAAATTGATTAGTATGATTAACTGTTGATTAATTTAAGCTATAGTGCTTGATTTGGATACCTGGGTGGCCCTTTCCAGTTGCAGACTGAAGCGTTAGCACCAAGTTTGTATCTGCTGTTCCACAAGGGAGAAACTTTCTCTATGTAGTTTGATTCTGAGCCAGACGCCCTTGTCAGGAATGTGTTGGTAAAATTCTCCAGACAGAGTCGAGAGAGACCTCAGACTTTCTGTCACAACAGAGTCAACTTGGGAGAGCGCACATCACTTCTCAGCCAGGTTGACATCGGGGGACCGTGTTGTGGAGACATACTGTAGTAGCCTACGTTGTGTCTGTCTGTCTGTCAAGTCTTTCTTTATACCCCATCTGTCCTGCTTTTGTCCATCACTCTCTTTGAATCTTGGACAGCCACTGCACAGACAGCCTCACCAAGTGTGCATGTGGGACTGCTGAGGTACAGATCTGCTACAAATTAACGTAATCATTAATTTGCTTCAAGTTGGCACATTTTAATTTACCAACATTTTAATAACTATATATTTTCAGCTTCAAGTACTGTGCTGATCAGAGCAATGGTCACCGCGTTTTTGCGGGACGTTATGTGCCGAATGGAGCAGAGGTGAACCATGTGGTGCCACATGTGGCCACTGGTGTTCTCATTATAGACACCAGAACGGTGTTTGCACCACGTTTGGTACGGATGGGAGCATCCATGTCCGTGTGTGAGTATTGTCATGGCAGTCCCCAGAACTGTGTTTGATGAGCAAACGTGTGACTCGCAAGTCCGGCTTTGAAATCCACCCTCTAGGAATGTTTTAATACAGGATTCCAAGAGTATAAGCAAGATGCTCACTGGTTTGTTTAATTTAGGCCTAGAATTATTTAATGCTTTAACGATGGAAAAATAGCAGATATACAAACTCACAACGCGGCTGCGAGCTTGTAGATCTGATATTTTTGAAAAATCAAGAAAATGTGTGCACATTTTTCAATATATATTTTTCAAAGAAAAACGTTTGTAACTCAAATCTCTGCTTCTGGGGGGTCCCTGGAAGAACATATTTTGAGATCCAGGGGATCAGCCTGGATCTACTTTCTCTATTTCTATGTCTGAAAACTGATGTAAACAGAGGGGCCCATACTGTTGTGGATCTTTTCACTGCTCTGTGAGCGATGCAGCTTTATTTTACACAAGACCGCGATCGGAAATAATGGATGGCTATTTTTCTATAAATTCACAAAAGTAAGCTACTTTGATGGCCGTGAGCAGACTGTAAACAACCTGAATGGCGGCAAAAGAGTTAATTAATGTATTGGATACTTTCCTTATCTTTTTCATTCTGAATATTTCCGATTATGTCATTATCTGCCCAAAATAGGGATGCCAGGTTGTAAGTGGTTTATGGCGCTCTCTCTCTCAGACAAACACTGACTTAAAGCCACAGACATGCAACACTCACACTCACTAAAACATTCTCTAGTTGTTTTCTTTCTGGTCTTGCATGAGGTCTGCAGCAGCGCGTCTAAAGCCAGAGTTCTCCCGAGGTAATGACAACACACGCTCAGCAGCAGAGGACCTGTTTCCACACACACCTGCTATTTCGGCCTTATTATGTGGATTACTGTCATTTTCTGTTCCTGGCTCTGACCAGCCGGGCTTTCAAAACAAAATAATTGCATATAGGACCAATTGACGGAGTGCTCGCCAAGTGCTCGCCATTCTGTTTACACCCATACCCGACCTCCCAGCTGGCACACGACGTCCGTTGACGTTGATTTTTGGTTGGATTTAGGTCGCGACGTCAGCTAACCAAAATCCAACGTTGGACCAACGTCAACTTCCAACGTTGTATCAACGTATTAATTTGACGTCAATTGACGTTGATATTTGGTTGGTTTTAGGTTGTGTTGGTAACTGACCAATAACCAACGTCTGTTCAACGTATTATCCCAACGTCATCCTGACGTCGAATACTGACATTCTGTTGTCGGATTTTTGACCAAACCTCAATGTCTGCCCAACGTTATTATGACAACGTCCACACAACGTTGCAGTCTAACATCATCAGACGTTGATATTTGGTTGGTTTTAGGTTGTGTTGGTAACTAACCAATAACCAACGTCTGTTCAACGTATTATCCCAACGTCAGGTTGACGTCGAATACTGACATGCTGTTGTCGGATTTTTGACCAAACCTCAATGTCTGCCCAACGTTATTTTACTAACGTCCACATAACGTTGAAGTCTAACATCATCAGACGTTGATATTTGGTTGGTTTTAGGTTGTGTTGGTAACTAACCAATAACCAACATCTGTTCAATGTATTATCCCAACGTCAGGTTGACGTCGAATACTGACATGCTGTTGTCGGATTTTTGACCAAACCTCAATGTCTGCCCAACGTTATTTTACTAACGTCCACACAACGTTGCAGTCTAACATCATCAGACGTTGACATTTGGTTGGTTTTAGGTTGCGTTGGTAACTAACCAATAACCAACGTCTGTTCAACCTATTATCCCAACATCATGTTGACGTCGAACACTGACATGCCCTTGTCGGATTTTTGACCAAACCTCAATGTCTGCCCAACGTTATTTTACTAACGTCCACATAACGTTGAAGTCTAACATCATTAGACATAGATATTTGGTTGGTTTTAGGTTGTGTTGGTAACTAACGAATAACCAACGTGTGTTCAACGTGTTTTCCCAACATCAGGCTGATGTTGAATCACTGACATGCTGTTGTCGGATATTTGACTGAACCTGTGTCTGTCCAACGTTATTATAATAACGTCTACACAACATTGCAGTCTAACGTCATTAGACGTTGACATTTGGTTGGTTTTAGGTTGTGTTGGTAACTGACCAATAACCAACGTCTGTTCGACTTATTATCCCAGCGTCATCTTGACGTCGAATACTGACATGCTCTTGTCTGATATTTGACCAAACGTCAATGTCTGCCCAATGTTATTATGACAACGTCCACACAACGTTGCAGTCTAACATCATCAGACGTTGATATTTGGTTGGTTTTAGGTTGTGTTGGTAACTGACCAATAACCAACGTCTGTTCGACGTATTATCCCAACGTCAGGTTGACGTTGAATACTCAGATGCTGTTGTCGGTATTAGACCAAACCTCAATGTCTGCCCAACGTTATTTTACTAACGTCCACATAACGTTGAAGTCTAACATCATCAGACGTTGATATTTGGTTGGTTTTAGGTTGTGTTGGTAACTGACCAATAAACAACGTCTGTTCGACTTATTATTCCAGCGTCATCTTGACGTCGAATACTGACATGCTGTTGTCGGATTTTTGACCAAACATCAATGTCTGCCCAATGTTATTATGACAACGTCCACACAACGTTGCAGTCTAACATCATTAGACGTAGATATTTGGTTGGTTTTAGGTTGTGTTGGTAACTAACCAATAACCAACATCTGTTCAACGTATTATCCCAACGTCAGGTTGACGTCGAATACTGACATGCTGTTGTCGGATTTTTGACCAAACCTCAATGTCTGCCCAACGTTATTTTACTAACGTCCACACAACGTTGCAGTCTAACATCATCAGACGTTGACATTTGGTTGGTTTTAGGTTGCGTTGGTAACATTTTCTGCAACCACTAGTCACCAACTTACCCTCGTACACTCGAGACTCCATGGAATTCATTAAAATGATTAATGAAATCCAACAAATTCAGGAAACAGATATTTTGGTGACCATGGACATTGAGTCCCTATACACTAATGTTCCCTTTGAGGGAGGCCTACAAGCTGCAAAACTGTTTTTAGATCAGAGATCTGATTGCAACCCGAGCACAGACTGTCTAATAGGACTTACCAAGGAAGTACTCAAGTCTAATTATTTCTTATTTGGCAATACCTTTTACCTGCAGACCTCCGGAGTGGCCATGGGATCAAGGATGTCCCCCAGCTTTGCCTCCCTGTATGTGGGATTCTTCGAACAAGATGTCATCTTTAATAATGAGGTAAATCCATTCATAGGATATATTGCCAATTGGAAGCGTTACCTGGATGACATTTTCTTCATATGGTCAGGGTCAGAGGCCTCACTTAATGAGTTCCACACATTTATGAATTCCCATAACAGACACCTAAAATTCACGATGGAGAAAAGCAGAAAGGAAATGAACTTTTTAGACATCCTAATTATGAAGGAAAATACAAGCTTAAAAACCAACCTGTACAGGAAACCTACTGACAGGAACTCCCTACTGCATGGTGACTCATACCATCCTCTCTCCCTCAAAAGGAATCTCCCCATCTCCCAATTCAACCGCATCAGACGGATCTGCAGCTCGGATGAAGACTACAATATCCAAGCCAAGGACATGGAGGAGCGTTTCCAGAAGCGAGGGTACAAAGAATCTTGGGTCAGGAATGCAGCTTCACGGTTTTCTGGTACAACACAGTCTGAGTGCCTGACTAACAAGAGACCTAAACAAACTGAACACAGAGTTCTCTGTGCTCTCGAGTATTCACCTGTATCCAAAGACATTGAGAGAGCCATTAAAGAACACTGGTACATCATTGATACAGACCCGTTTCTCAAAAAGTGCTTACCAAACCCTCCCCGGGTGGTACATAAGAGACCCCCTAATTTACGCAACATGTTGGTAAGGGCAGATTTGCCCCCCCAAACTCCCTCTCATTTCCTGAGTGAGATTCCATCAGGTAACTACCCCTGTGGCAGGTGCCAACAATGTAATTTTACACGCAAAACTAACTCGTTCAATCACCCACATACGGGCAGAAAGTATAACATTAGAGGTATCATCACTTGCTCTACAGCTAATGTGATATACATGTTGAAATGCCCATGTGGCCTCTCATATATTGGGAAGACAACAAGACCTTTAAAAACACGCATAGCTGAACATCGCAGCACTATCCGCAATAATGTTATCACTAGCCCAGTGGCTACACATTTCAACAAAGTAGGACACACTGTATCTATGCTCAGGTACACAGGGATCGAGTTAGTACAGACTCCACGTAGAGGGGGAGATGTAAATAAGATGCTTTTAAAACGGGAACTGTTTTGGATTCATACTTTGCAAACATTAGCTCCAAAGGGTCTAAATGAGGACTATGATATCAGACCTTTCTTATGAGGACAGCTTGGGTCTCTGTGGGCGTCATACCTAGGGAAAAGAGATAGGGGGTGCAAAAAGACAGGGGTGCACTCCTGTTTTGGTACCTGTTTTGTGTATATATATACACCTATGTATACTATAGTACCTCTTTGTTGGGTTAACCCAGGTTGTTTTTCCAAATAAGTGATCTCTCATGTGTGTTGTTGTTTTTTTGTTTTGATTGTGTATGAAAAGGTTTTTTGTCCTTTGAGGTATTTACTTTTACTATAGACAAGAGGCGCCTCTTTAGGTAGCAGTATGATGGCCTTTGGCCTGAGTCCTTTTGTATATGTGTAATGTCATATCTTGGGTCAACAGGATTTTTGTATTATTGTTTTTATGTATGCAATATGTGTATGATGTACAATTTAAGACTTACATATACTATGTCATTGTCATTGGTTGATGACACTGATGGGACTGATTGGCTGAAGGGTCACAGGTGTGGGTGATCTCTGCACACATATAAAAATGTTGGTATCACTTGTCTGTGAAGGTCTGAAGAAGAGCCACCAGGCTCGAAACGTCACCTGAGTAACTACTAGAGTATTGGGAACATCAAATTTGGTGTGCGGACTCTTTCTTTCTTTTATTTTTTTGCGTTGGTAACTAACCAATAACCAACGTCTGTTCAACCTATTATCCCAACATCATGTTGACGTCGAACACTGACATGCCCTTGTCGGATTTTTGACCAAACCTCAATGTCTGCCCAACGTTATTTTACTAACGTCCACATAACGTTGCAGTCTAACATCATCAGACGCTGATATTTGGTTGGTTTTAGGTTGCGTTGGTAACTAACCAATAACCAATGTCTGTTCAACGTATTATCCCAACGTCATATTGATGTTGAATTCTGACATGCTCTTGTCTGATATTTGACCAAACGTCAATGTCTGCCCAATGTTATTATGACAACGTCCACACAACGTTGCAGTCTAACATCATCAGACGTTGATATTTGGTTGGTTTTAGGTTGTGTTGGTAACTGACCAATAACCAACGTCTGTTCGACGTATTATCCCAACGTCAGGTTGACGTTGAATACTCAGATTCTGTTGTCGGTATTAGACCAAACCTCAATGTCTGCCCAACGTTATTTTACTAACGTCCACATAACGTTGAAGTCTAACATCATCAGACGTTGATATTTGGTTGGTTTTAGGTTGTGTTGGTAACTGACCAATAACCAACGTCTGTTCGACTTATTATTCCAGCGTCATCTTGACGTCGAATACTGACATGCTGTTGTCGGATTTTTGACCAAACATCAATGTCTGCCCAATGTTATTATGACAATGTCCACACAACGTTGCTGTCTAACATCATTAGACGTAGATATTTGGTTGGTTTTAGGTTGTGTTGGTAACTAACCAATAACCAACATCTGTTCAACGTATTATCCCAACGTCAGGTTGACGTCGAATACTGACATGCTGTTGTCGGATTTTTGACCAAACCTCAATGTCTGCCCAACGTTATTTTACTAACGTCCACACAACGTTGCAGTCTAACATCATCAGACGTTGACATTTGGTTGGTTTTAGGTTGCGTTGGTAACTAACCAATAACCAACGTCTGTTCAACCTATTATCCCAACATCATGTTGACGTCGAACACTGACATGCCCTTGTCGGATTTTTGACCAAACCTCAATGTCTGCCCAACGTTATTTTACTATCGTCCACATAACGTTGCAGTCTAACATCATCAGACGCTGATATTTGGTTGGTTTTAGGTTGCGTTGGTAACTAACCAATAACCAATGTCTGTTCAACGTATTATCCCAACGTCATATTGATGTTGAATTCTGACATGCTCTTGTCTGATATTTGACCAAACGTCAATGTCTGCCCAACATTATCATGACAACGTCCACACAACGTTGCAGTCTAACATCATCAGACGTTGATATTTGGTTGGTTTTAGGTTGTGTTGGTAACTGACCAATAACCAACGTCTGTTCGACGTATTATCCCAACTTCAGGTTGACGTTGAATACTCAGATGCTGTTGTCGGTATTAGACCAAACCTCAATGTCTGCCCAACGTTGTTTTACTAACGTCCACATAACGTTGAAGTCTAACATCATCGGACGTTGATATTTGGTTGGTTTTAGGTTGTGTTGGTAACTAACCAATAACCAATGTCTGTTCAACGTATAATCCCAACGTCAGGTTGATGTCGAATTCTGACATGCTCTTGTCGGATTTTTGACCAAACCTCAATGTCTGCCCAACGTTATCATGACAACGTCCACACAACGCTGCAGTCTAACATCATTAGACATAGATATTTGGTTGGTTTTAGGTTGTGTTGGTAACTAACCAATAACCAACGTCTGTTCAACGTATAATCCCAACGTCATATTGACGTCGAACACTGACATGCTCTTGTCGGATTTTTGACCAAACCTCAATGTCTGCCCAACGTTATCATGACAACGTCCACACAACGCTGCAGTCTAACATCATGAGACATAGATATTTGGTTGGTTTTAGGTTGTGTTGGTAACTAACAAATAACCAACGTGTGTTCAACGTGTTTTCCCAACATCAGGCTGATGTTGAATCACTGACATGCTGTTGTCGGATATTCGACCAAACCTCAGTGTCTGCCCAACGGTATTATGACAACGTCCACACAACGTTGAAGTCTAACATCATCAGACGTTGATATTTGGTTGGTTTTAGGTTTTGTTGGTAACTGACCAATAACCAACGTCTGTTCAACGTATTATCCCAACGTCAGGTTGACTGCTTAACTTACAATGCTGTATGCATTGCAAAGGATTATGCTTTGCTGGGGATAAAAACAGAACATCTCTGGTTAAAGAACACATAAAGTATGCAGTTTAAGGGACAGTAAGGTGTCATTACAGTTAGGGACATCTGAATGTTTATGAAATTAAATTAATTTGGATCATAGCATTCATTGGACTATCAGTGTCTCTCTTGAATGTAATGGTAGTTACAGGTAAGCATGAGCATTCAGTTAATCTTGGATGTGAACAAGACCAGTATAACGGGGGAGTTTATTGGCATGGACATAGTGAACAAGGTATCTAGCAAGAATGTCAAAGTTCCTTGATAAGCAACCCCTGAGGACACTAGCCACTTCATTGGTCCAGCGTACCATTACATTGGCTCAACAAAAAACTAAAGATAGGCCGCAACAGTGCCGATTATAAATGAATGTGGGTTGTCCTTAAAGTCCAAGACCATTTCAATTTCAATGTTTTGAATCCTAAATAAGAGCTAGTGTATCTAATCTGAAATGACAGGAACTTAGAGGACAAGTAGGCCTATATTTCTTCAGTGGGGGTATAACAAAATGCATTGTGGCCTAAACTCGGGCGATAAAGAGAGAAAGACAGACAGACAGATAGGCACACCATGATGCTTATCTAACAGTACACAGCAGAATGCTGTGACAATGACCTTTGAATCTTGCCTAGAGTCCATGATTAAAGGCATATCATTCAGCCACAGAAGGGCTTACATAGGCTAGAAATGGCTAACTGTTAATGGAAAGGTCTTGACCTCAGCTGTAATAGGTCATTGTTGAACATCTATGGGACACCATCAAATGGGGTATACCCATTTAAAGATAAAAACAACATATCCCATAATATCTCCTGGCACAGGGATCATCAATGTCTGTACATTGACACATGTGGCGAGACTTGCCTTTGACCATGGTAGATTTTAGATTTTGTTTTTAAATAACAATGTTGTAATTTTGATCATGAGACTAAATTTCTGTCCTAGTCTCCAGGGTTTCTTCAGGATATGTATGACACTATATTCCACTAGTACAGTGGTTCTCAATTTATTTGTATTATTATTATTTTTAAGGACCCATAACTCTGAGAGTGTTTATGGGTCCATTTGGTTCCATACACTCTCAGAGTTACAGACCTGTAATGTTCGATTTGGACCGCATTCAAGGAACTTTGAGGTCCCTCTCAACCTGCTTTGAGAACCACTGTGCTAGTAGACATTTGAGACTGGCTCTTTGTGTGCTACTGGTAACATTATTGTCCACTCCATGGCAAAAATATCATTCAGACAAAAATGTCCACCGCAAGCCAGCCTGGGGTATCCACAGTTTAATACCGCATACTATTAACTATGAAGTTTATCAATGTAAAACATTATAGATGTGACATAGAACAAAGTGTACAAATCAGCCCAACATACACAACCCATTATGGACGGGAACCCCTGTTTTATCCCTCAGGCGTTTTTTTCTGAAAACTTAGGTCAGGCTTTAGAAGGTATCGACCTTATGTCTTAATGGTTTAAAAACAGTAAAGATATATGGAATGGCAACCTGATATTAACTGCATTTGTTCTCGAAGTGGGGTCCTTGAGGGAGTTCCAGGGGGTCCCCTGCTAAATGATAGTTAGGAATGAAATGGACCCTTATGGGTAACTCATAGTGTACAAATGGAACCAAAATGGACCCATTAACATTGATTTTACAATAAATTGGGGTCTCAGATAGAAATGCCATAAAATGGAGGTCCGTACTTAGACTAATGCATGTCAAACTGGGGTTCTTGCAATTAAAATAGTTGAGAATCACTGCTTGACTCATCAAAATCTTCTCTAATGGAAATGTTTCTTCTTTGAAATGTTTGAGATCCACTACCATACTGTATTCCTCAATGCTTCAGAAGCTTAATATAAAACTATCCTGCTTGAAATGAGTATAATACAATAAAAACATCATCCTGACGTCAACCTGACGTTGGGATAATACGTTGAACAGACGTTGGTTATTGGTTAGTTACCAACACAACCTAAAACCAACCAAATATCAACGTCTGATGATGTTAGACTTCAACGTTATGTGGACGTTAGTAAAATAATGTTGGGCAGACATTGGTTATACAAGCAAATTATCATCTGTAATTAAATCTGATTAAAACACATTTTAATGCCTATCTTTTGGGATATTATAGTTTGGAGGAAACATATGAAAGATGAAGGGAGCCATCTTTGTAGTTACAGAGAGGAACACAATATATGTGTGTTTATGGAAAGCAGTTTGAAAATCAACTACACTGCCCACAATGCAATTGCAAATGCCTGATTGGCTGTGTGTCATGTGACTGTGATGTGGCCAGCTACCACTGGCTCTGCTGAGAGCACACCCCCACTTTGAATCCAAACAGCCCACAGCAGTTACATTTGTCACCAACAGCAAGCATTGAGAGCTGCTTGTCTAAAAGTGATTTAAGATAAAACTAAACTAAATAAAATCACTGTTGATTGTTGAACAGGAAGATAGGTTGCTGCCAGTCTATTTGTGGGATTAAATCTACATTATGGAGACTTTTTGCACACAGAGAAGGAGTTTTGGAGCAGGGAGATGACACAGGTATGTAAAGCTATTTTAATTGATTGCTTTTGCTTCCAGTACTTTTTACAACTTCACTATTTACAATTCATACTCCAGTGTTTTCAGCCCTTTTCATGTCAAGGACCCCAAAATCCAAAATGACTATTTGGCTGCAGACCCCTTTTAATATGTGACAGGAACCCTCATTCCTGTAAAAAAGTTTCCATTATATAATGTTTCCAAGGTCCATTATTTATTCAGCAGTTAAATAGTGTTATTGTGACAGTAATCATTGCTATTTATATAGTGTTTGTTTAGTAATGTTAGGTTGGTTCCAGCCTTCTAGTAGGTCCCCAGCTAAATGATGGGGAGTTGATAACCAAATGGACCCCTATAGATCTTTTAATTACTGTAAAATCAAACCAAATGTACAAGCTAAATTATTTTTTACACATGATCTGTATTCCTAAATTATTAGGTATGAGACTGAGAGGCTAAATCTCACTAAATGGTGGTCCATGGCTCAAATGCATAATTGACAAACACTGATTTTGTGCCATGGTTCTCAAAGTGGGAGTGGGAGCTAGAAGTGATTAACAGGAGTGTGTGTGTGTGTGTGTGTGTGTGTGTGTGTGTGTGTGTGTGTGTGTGTGTGTGTGTGTGTGTGTGTGTGTGTGTGTGTGTGTGTGTGTGTGTGTGGTACATGGCTCATTTGTAATGTATTTTGTAGTCTTTCAACTTTTGTTTTTCTTCTGTCAACAGAAAATTCCAACGTCGAAAAGAAAACCAGTCTATGCAATATGGTAGGTTAAGTCTCCTCTTACCACCCTTTAGCAAAGTCCTTTTTAATCCAGGAAATCCAGTAGTAATCCACAATAGGAAAATAAAAGGTATCATCCTGTGGTATAATATCCAAGATCCAATATAGAATACAGCATGACTTTTGCATGAGACTTCTCCTTCTCTTCTTACCCTGTACTGCCAAAGCTGCACTTCACAGGTGTTACAAACACGTCTGAATGCCAATCTACTGCAGCCAATCACTGCAGGAACTAGTCAAGTACTAAATAATATACTGTACATGCTCATATTATGCAATGTGTTCTTGTAGATAATTTTGTGTCTAATGCAACATTGTTGTTTGATGGAGTATGATAAAATCTAACCTATTCATTTCCTTTTTCACTCTCTCTCTGTAACATGAGGTGTCTCTGTGGTGGTATGAGGTGATCCTGGGAGCTAAGCCAACCAGGTAATTTACTTAATTAATAATGATTTATTTGAACTGAGAAGCCATTTTACAGCCTCACATTGTGTGTGCTTGTAGATCAGCTATTTTTGTGACTTCGGTCCATTATATCTCCCCTTTAATGATTGAATGATTGCACTCTCCCACAGTAATAAGGAAAAGAAAAAACAACACATGTTGACCATTTTTACACTTTGTTAATTTTAAGCTCAGTGTCAGGGAAGCCCACAATGAGAGTAAATGCCAGCAGAACAATATTGCAAGCCATTTTGGCAAAACCTTGATCGGCGCTACCCACACGTTAGGTTGTGTAGCTCATGCCTCGAATGCCCGATGCTTACAAGCTGTACTTTGTTGTAAAGGTGACGAATCAATGATAAAAATGATATAAAACAATACAAATTGGTATTATTAAAGGGGAGATAATGGACCGAAGTCAAGTTTCCTTTCTTTTTGTGCTGATTTTATTTCCTTTCTCTCTGTGTCTCAGGTGCCGTACGTTGGGTGGCTGCTTGTTCTTGTGACGCAGTGTCCAGTCCTGTCTTATGTGGAAGCAAACATGTATGAACTAGTCACTAGTCTGTTTTCACTTCTCCCTCTCTCTCTCTCTCAGGTGTCTGCTGTGCTTGTCCCGCCTTTCCTTTGGGATAGACATGGTGGTTTCTACTCTTGGGAGATAACAACCAGGTAGTCTGATCATTGTTTTGTACTAAATAGCCAATCTACAAACTGTTGTGCGATGGAAAATTATAACGCTTTGATTGGGTGTCTAACCTCTCTTTCTCTCTCAGGTGGCGTGACGTGTCTGATAGTCCTTTCGGACCTGGTGCCAGTGGTTGACAGGATAGAGGATGGAGAGAGGAGCAACATCTCTGTGATGACCAAGCTTTTAAGACCTTGGTAGGCTTTATATGAGTCACAGTATAAAGTGCATGTTTCAACATGGAAGAAGAGGAGGTTCGCACACTGTTCCAGAGCTCCGGTAAATAGTTATTATTCTATCCTAATAAACTATTTACTGGAGCTCTGGAACAGTGTGTGAACCTCCTCCTTCCATGGTGTGTATATTATATATTCCTTGGTTCGGCACCTGTAAATCTTTGGAGATGTGCTTGCTTCCCTCTCTGCATGTTTCAACATACAATATGAATTAACCCTTGTGTGATGTGGTTTTCAGTGTCTGCATAATTATTTGTTTAATTATTCTAGGCGATGGCCTGTCTGCATGTTTTCATTTTTTCGCAGCTTAACCACTGGAACCCCCTCTTATGACAATGTCATGATATGTGAAAATAAATAAATACAATTTTGCATGAATGTAGCTTATAGACCTGCTGTTGCTGAGCAGATTTGGTGTAGAGGGTTTAAAAAAGCGGACCACCCTGGGCCACCTGATCAACAAGGGATCAAGAGATTATATGCCATGTTTACAAAAGAACCTTACCCTACTATATTGTTCACAAAAATGTAATATGTTTTTCTTCAGGCTCTTCGGTAACCACATGAAGGGGGAAAAGGAAGGTGGCTTTGGAGAAGACTGATGTATTTTAGAGCAATACAAGGTAACTTCATGTTGACCAAGGACAGACAATTGGCACACACCAATCTGTAAATAATGTAATTGGGCAAAACATGTCCTTCCCTTTGATACAATGGCAAGTGTCTTTGATTTGGTGTCTAACCCAGGGGGTTTCAAACATTTTTGACTCGGGTCACCTCGCCCCTGTAAATAATATTTTAATCCACAGCACCCTTGAAGTACACTGTAAATATTTTGAATCTTACACCATTGGAGAAATATCAGTTTCCATTAGAACTGACTGAAAATAACTTTATACTTTATGTTTAACCACTTGAACCCCAGCATCCCTATTCTGGGAGGAAGGTTCACCAAAAATAGCCGATCTACAAGCTCACAGCGCGTCGTGACATGTTGTGAGCTTGTAGATCTGCTATTTTTGCAGAAGAGAGTTGGCCGTAGATGGAAAAATAACTCCTCACAAATCAGGTCAGTTTTACCTGATCAGATTATTCTGAGACACCCCTGGACTGGCATCAAGGCACCCTAGGGTGCAACAGCACCCACTTTAGGAAACCCTGGTCTAACCTATTTCCTTCTTTCTTCTCTCTCTCTTAGCTGGCGTGATGTGTCTGCTTGGGTCCAGTCGTTGAGAGGATGGAGAGAAGAAGCACCTCTGTGACCAAGCTTTTTAAGTAAGTAAGAAGTAATGCACAGCATAACACAGTATAAGGTTTGGGTGTTCTGTGGTTTTCAGTGTCTTACAATTTAATTCTTCTGGGTGAGGTCCTGCTTAACCAACTGAACTCTTGTTATTTTAAGGTTATGAGGGTGAACATGATGTGAAGTTTTCAAGTTTTTGTATGCATTGTGACCTTGTAGACACACCTGTAAATAATTTAATTTGCAAAACATGACAATGTGGTGGTGTAAGGTTATGACAGCATGTTACATATTTTGTATTCTCTTTTTCTACAGATGCCGTCATGACGTTCAACCCAGAAGCAGAGGACAACCTAAAGCAGCAGAGGCGGGAGACACAGGGGAACTGTCCATTTCAAGAGGGACACTATGGACTGATATAACTTGAATTAGTTCTGGTTGGACCTAAAACCTGGTAGCTCACTGGACATGCAGGCAAGAGGAGGCAGCGGGGGACACAAACGCATGCACTCAGAACTGATTGAACTGACACTGTGAATTCTGGGGGATCTTGGTAGTTCTGTTTGGACCTACAGTTTAATCTGGCAACTCACCGGAATACATTTTTTAAATTATTTTTTGTAGTTGTGAACTCACCGGAATATATTTTTTTAAATAATTTTTGTTGTTGTTGTGAACTCACTGGATTATATTTTTTAATTATTATATTTTTGTTGTGAACACACCGGAATATATTTTATTAATAATTTTGTTGTTGTTGTGGGACATATGCAAGTAAAAAGGAAACTGTCTGGAAGTTCTCTCTGAGGTAGGCTGTGCTATTATTTCATGTATTTCTTTATTTGTCCAGTGTTAAGGTAAAAAAAAGGTGAACTGTTATGTTCTTTTCTGGATCAAGCTTAATCAGACCTAGTGACTGCTGTGTGAGCTACCCTCTATTCACTATTCAGTACTTGACACAATTTGGTGTCATACTGTCATATGTCTGGAAGTTGATGTGATGTTAGCGTTGGTTTTCACGCCCTCTGATGTTTTGCATTTCCAACTTTGGTCATTGATGTCAACCTAATGTTGGGTTTTGACAGCAATGCACCTCTTGCTTACATGTCTAACCAACATTGGAGGATGACGTCTTGCCAACGTTGGGTTATGTTCATTTAACCAAATTAGAACTTGTATCCAAATTTGGAGTTGAACCAGTAATCGTCTACATAACATCTGAGATTAACATCAAGCTGACGTTGGATTATGTCAGTCCAATTTTATTCAACTAAAATAACTTTTATCCAACGTTAGGAGACCAACCAAAATTCAATGTCAAGATAACATCAGATGCTTACATCAAATCAATGTTTGCCTTATGACGTCAATCCGATTTACTTTTCAACAAAAATACATTGGGAGTCTAACCTTTAATCAATGTCTACATGACATCAGAGATTGACATCAAACCAATGTTGGGTCATGACGTCAATCAAACTTAAAAACCCAACATTGGGAGTCTAACCTTTAATCAACGTCTACATAACATTAGAGATTGACATCAAACAAATGTTATGTTATGACGTCAATCAAACTTTGATTTTCAACCAAAATACAACCGGTATCCAACGTTGGAAGTCTAACCTTTAATCAACGTCTAAGTAACATCAGTGATTGACATTAAATCAACGTTAGTTTAAGATGTCAAACCAACATCAGGTTATGACATCAAACCAACATCGGGTTATGTCGTCTAACCAACGTTAGGTTATGACGTCAGACAAACTTTCTTTTTCAACATCCAACGTTGGGAGTCTAACCTTTAATCAACGTTTTCGTAACATCAGAGATTAACATTAAATCAACATTAGTTTAAGATGTCAAACCAACATCAGGTTATGACGTCTAACCAACGTTAGGTCATGATGTCAGACAAACTTTCATTCACAACGAAAATACAACTGGTATCCAACGTTGGGAGTCTAACCTTTAATCAATGTCTATATAACATCAGAGATTAACGTTAAATCGACGTTAGTTTAAGATGTCAAACCAACATCAGGTTACGATGTCTAACCAACGTTAGGTTATGACGTCAGACAAACTTTCATTTACAACGAAAATACAACTGGTATCCAACGATGGGAGTCTAACCTTTAATCAACGTCTATGTAACATCAGAGATTAACGTTAAATCGGCGTTAGTTTAAGATGTCAAACCAACATCAGGTTACGACGTCAAAGCAACATCAGGTTCTGACGTCTAACCAACGTTAGGTTAGGACGTCAGACAAACTTTCATTTACAACCAAAATACAACTGGTATCCAACATTGGGAGTCTAACCTTTAATCAACGTCTATGTAACATCAGAGATTAACGTTAAATCGACGTTAGTTTAAGATGTCAAACCAACATCATCTTACGACGTCAAAGCAACATCAGGTTCTGACGTCTAACCAACGTTAGGTTAGGACGTCAGACAAACTTTCATTTACAACCAAAATACAACTGGTATCCAACGTTGGGAGTCTAACCTTTAATCAACGTCTATGTAACATCAGAGATTAACGTTGAATCGACGTTAGTTTAAGATGTCAAACCAACATCAGGTTACGACGTCAAAGCAACATCAGGTTCTGACGTCTAACCAACGTTAGGTTAGGACGTCAGACAAACTTTCATTTACAACCAAAATCCAATGGTCATCCAACGTTGGAGTACAACGTTGTCCCAACGTTGTACTGACGTCGTGTGCCAGCTGGGCTGTGACAACAAACCACACGTACGCAAATGGAAGCCCTATATTGTGTCATTGTGTGTGTGTGTGTGTGTGTGTGTGTGTGTGTGTGTGTGTGTGTGTGTGTGTGTGTGTGTGTGTGTGTGTGTGTGTGTGTGTGTGTGTGTGTGTGTGTGTGTGTCAATCCGGTTTGCAATCTTGCTAAATGGCTAAATTGAGTAACAAATGGTGACTTGTGTTGTGCAATAAGCGTCTGCATCCACCCACACTTTTCTATGTGCGGCAGAGCCCCGCTGGAAGGAATATGAATAGGTACATTGTAGGTCATTCACGAATAGTGATTTTTAGTATTCGAATTATTCGACCTCAAAGTATTCGAATAGTCGAATATTCGACAGGACTGGCCAAACTGTCAAATATTAAGTAAGCAAGAGGTGAACATTGTGAAAATAGCCGATCTACATGCTCACAACGCCTCGCAACGCTCACAATATTTATCTGTGGAACCGAGTCACATTAAATGTAATACCTACAATTCCAAGTGCTTGTCAGGGTGGGGGTCCCCAGTTCAAATATGTTTATTTTGGGGGTCACAGCCTAAAAAGGTTTGAGAAGGTTTGAGGGGCATTGACAACTCAATCTTATGACTTCCTATATAGCCAAGCGTTATAAACTATATATTTTTTAAAGAGAAAACAATTAAAAAATTTAAATAAGCGAATATTCGACTTCGGTGAACAATGTCGTATAGTGACTTTGATATTCGAATATTCGAATATTTGGTGAATGCCCTAGTGCATTGTATCGTCACTTGTCGGGTGGAAACCTAGCTCATATTATGTTCAAAACTGTTACTTTTCATACCATATAATACCTTCATTTAATACCTTTATGCAGTAGTTTCATATTGCACACACATCTTACATCTGAGCAATTGTTTGGTTTTTTTCTTCTTCTTTTCTTTTCATTTTTGATACTAATGTGTGAAGCTGTAGAATGATCAATTAAAGCAGGGGTCTTCAACCTTTTCAGGCCAAGGACCCCTTAGTCGAGAGAGAAATGAAGCAGGGACCCCCACAACACATAGATACCATATAGTTTCATCGTTTGACGGCACAATCATCTGTGTATTTTGGATTCATGTCAATTTGTGTGTCAATTTGTGTCGTCAATAATTAATTATCTTCACCTTTCACTCTGTTTCACTCTTAGTCTGCTCTTTTTCTCCGCCAAACCTCTTTGCCGAAAATAGCTGATCTACAAATCTACCTCGCAGAGTGAGGCGTTGTGAGCTTGTAGATGTGCTATTTTTGGCTAAAGTTCTCAGAATATGGACTCTAGTGTTCAAGTGGTTAATCTAAAAAAATATCACACAAAGATTTGGAGGACCCCCTGTGGTAACTCCGAGGACCCCCTAGGCGTCCCGGATACCCTGTTGAAGATCCTTGAATTAAAGTTATACTATGTAACTTTTTTTATAAAACATATCTTAAAATTGTCCTAACTATTAAATCGCTAAAGTTTTAGAACCCCCACTCCGTTCATTTCAGCCTCAAAAGCCTTTTCTTTATATGTTTTCTACTTAGCCGTGACAGGGGCGGGAAAATGACGTCATCTGCATCATCCGTATACTTGTGTATACGTTGGCCAATCACATTGCAGATCATACACACATGATACACTACCGGCCAATCACGTCTCTTCAGGAAATAGCTTGCTTCAACTGCTGTGTTTACTTTGGTTTAGAAGTCTAGCCTGTAACTCCCCAACGCCGGTCCGCAGAGGGACACGAGACACCTCCACGGATGCGTGGCGAGGCGAGCGAGCCGGCGAGGCGGACGCGGTGGTCTGGTCCCGGTCCGCGGCGAAAAACTGCCGAAAAAAGCAGACGCGACCACGGTTTGCTATAACGCTACTGACCACTAGTTGAGCAACTTACACAGTATAACTTTAAGGTATTAATTTAATATGAAAAAAAAAAGAAAATATGGTTCCTGCCTGACGATATGCAGTGGTGGCACTCCCTTTTTTATTTTTATATTGGATGTTTTTTCGTAGACTAGAGTATTAATTCACGTAAAGAAAAAGATGCAAGGTTTCTGCTCGACAGTAATTGTAGCAGGTGGGTCCCATTAAAATGGTGTTGCTACGTGGGGGTCCACGGCAGAGCAGACACAGTGTTGAGCTCAGTTACACACAGACATCTCTCTACCAGCGCTCATCTCTCTCTCAGCAAGTCAGTGTTACCAGGTTTGGAGAGAGAAAATGTATCTCGCTAAATCTTTACTAAGCGACCATGTAGGTCAATGAATACAAACCCAAAAGAAGAAACTTAGTTACAGGCCACATGAGCACTTAAAATTTTAATTTTTAAGTAATTATTTGAGTTTGTTGTCTCCACCAGCGGAAGGCATGGGGAGAGTATGTTTTCGCCCCTGTCCGTCCGTCCGTCCGTCCGTCCGTCCGTCCGTCCGTCCGTCCGTCCGTGCGTCCGTGTGTCCTCCAGTTTGTTATCAGCTAATCTCTGGCGCCGCTGGCCCAGTCGCTGCCAAAATGAGCACACACACTCCCTGGATGCCAATTCAGAACCTCTGCCCCACATTATTCAAATGGCCCTGTTCTAGCGCCACCATGAGGCCGATGTTTGCAAAACACATTTCTGTTCACTACTCTTAGAGATTTTGTCCACAAATCGGGAGACAGTATCTCTACAGTCATGTGATCATCATGGATATGTCCGATTTTCCATATTCCATCCTGATTGGCTACAATTGGCTTCCAAAGTTTGCAGGATTAGTCAGTTTTGAACAAAATGCCTCAAATCAGGAACACAGCATGCAATCTTGGTGAAATTGGGCGTGCACGTTCCCACTAGGCAGAGGAAGAAATGCCACTTCAAATTTCTCAAATCAGCCTCATGGTGGTGCTATAACAGGGCAATTTGTGTGTCCTGGTGGAGACCTGTGCTCGGAAGAGCACTGCTTCTAGTTTATTTTTAAATCAATGAAGATATTTGTATAATATTCTTTGTTTACTTATAAGTTAAATGTTAATGAAATCTTGAGTCGAAGAGATTGGTGTGAAATGATTTACAGATATACAGTATGTGAATAGAATAGGAAGGCAGTTTTAAGGCAGTTGCAACTCCACACATTACCCCTGGAAAAAATGTGGAATCTGCCTGATGGCACAGTACTGTAATTGTTTGACTCTCATTCACAATCAGGGACGTGCTGGGCCCCTGATTCAGCCCGGGAAAAAGAGTTGGAGAGGCCCTCATTGCGAGTAGCGGCAGCGCTATAGAGAGAGATCTCTCTCTATAGTGCTGCTGCTACTCAAAGATTTGCCATTTCAGATCATGACAAGTGACAAGGCAGTGGGCCAATTACATGAGTTAAATTTTGTCGTTGTCGGGTGGAAACCTTGTATGTCCAAAACCGTTTGTTTTGTATTTATCATTTTAAAAATGATTTAAACTAGTGAAAACAGCCGATCTACAAGCACACAACGCCTCGCGATGTGCTTGTAGATCTGCTGTTTTCACTACTTTTGTGACGGCCTTGTATGATGAAGCAGGGCTTTGCTTTGTGAAACAATGTAGACATTTTAGACTTGGAGATTAGAGGTTTCTGCCCGACAGTGACGATTTACTTTGTTGGCCGCCCAGCCCCCAAAACGGAACGAAGGCCGACATTTTATTTAAATGTTTTTCCTAATGGCTGGCCTGGACCGGCCGGGAATGAACCGGCCTTTCGGGAGTTGTCCCGCTTTTCCCAATGGCCAGCAAGTCCCTCTCGGAATGTAGGATCTTTTTATTACAGGAGTGCTTCTGAGGTAAACATACCGTACGGCAACAATATTTAGTCTAATATCTAATAATCTAAAATGGAACGTTTGGCAGCCATTTGGACATAAGATAATCGGACAAAGGACTGGCCATTTGTACGTTGTGTAGAGCAGGGATTAAATACAGCAGTAGCACGACAACTACAACTCTTATTTCATTCACTAGACTTGGTGAGACGGCATGGTGATTGATTGGTGACACCTGTGAGGATGACGAAGGTCCTGTGGACCAAGATGGATCGCCAGTCACATCTCGGTGAGGTCTGATGTAACGCAACAGCGTCTATAGACCGTTTTATTATTAAGTACGTACGATCTCACCGTGTAGTTGAGAGCGATGTCTTTCGTGACATGATAAATGCATTAGAGCCGAGGTACAAGATACATCAAGTGGACAGCATTTCACAGACAAATGCGCGCCAGCGTTTGTATAGCAAACTAAAGAATGGCGTTGGTCGACAGAACCATGACACAAGTCTGAGGAGGATATTCACAAGTGTGTTGGCTGAAAATAGGGCTGTTAATAAAAAATGCTTTTATATAAAAGAAATGTTGGCATCCCTATTTTGGGCTTATGCTGTTGTCAAATTGCGCTGAATTGTGTAGGGATCATCAATGCGTCATCAATGTGTCCGTACACAGACAAATAGATAGATAATCTATAAAGGTCTATAGATACCTTTATTATCCCAAGGGGGAAATTCAGTCACCCAGAGGTGGCAACTAAGTTAAAAAATATACATATTTAAGTGTCGAGAACAGTTGAAAAAGACACACAACAAACAATAGTAGTACCTAAAGTTTCTATAATGGATTGCAATTTTAAGCACTTTTCTAAGCATATTGCAAACTCATAGTATCTATCTATCTCTCTACTGTATCTATCTAGGACAGTGATTCTCAAACGTTTTATTTGCAACAACCCCTACAACTCTGAGTGCACTCTCAAAAAAAAAAGGGGAAAAAAAGAAAAAAATGTCCACCACAAGCCAGCATGGCGATGATCTGCGATTGTATCGCATTAAATCACACCAATCGGAACATCTTTCTGTGTTAAAATGTATTGTCTCTGAATAGCATCATAGACCATGTATCTAAATATCGGATCATCTTATAAAAGGAGAGATGCACAACCCGAAATGATAGGGAAGACACCATCACGAAAGTATTTTGGGGTCTTTATATGTACCAGGATAACGTCACTGTCGGGCAGAAACCTTGTATCTCCAAGTTTCAAATGTGTACGTTTTTTTCATAAAGTAAAACCCTGCTTCATCACACAAGGCCGTCGCACAAAAGTAGTTACAGCCGATCTACAAGCACACAACGCCCCGAGGCGTTGTGTGCTTGTAGATCGGCTGTTTTCACTAGTTTAAATCATTTTTAAAATGCTAAATGCAAAACGAAGAGTTTTGGACATACAAGGTTTCCACCCGACAACGACGATATGTTACTCTTAAGAAAAAAAAGTCCATATCGCCGCAGCTTTCCGCACAATAACAGAAAACAGAAAATACGCTAGCGTAGAGCCCTGAGGGACTACGCTGTTAATAAGTAAAACAGAACATATACTGCAGCCGATCACAGCCTGAGCACAGCAACAACAGCTAAAAACAAAACAGATGATATTGGCTGAACTGACGGTGCTAAAAGGTTCCATGGGCTTACAGGGAACGTGTCTCACCTCCTCACTGGCACTCATCTCACATCAATCACCATGACAACACACATTAGCATCACAGCGTCGCACACGCCATAATGCAAAACATGTCACGCACACACACACACACACACACACACACACACACACACACACACACACACACACACACACACACACACACACACACACACACACACACACACACACACACACACACACACACACACACACACACACACACACTCTAATGCAAACTCATGCAAAACACAATGCGAAGGCAACCATAGCTTAAATTCCCAGTGTTCACTTGAATGGATTTGGCAGGGATTAGATCACCAAAGCCTCATTGGGGAAATCGTAATAGAATTCCGTTCCCTTCCCGAAAAATGCATTCCCACTAGGATAGGCAACTTGCAGCGCAGCTTATCCAAATGAATAAACACACGCACCAAAGTGAGACACAGAGAGAGAGAGAGAGAGAGAGAGCGAGCGCAAGAGAAAAGCCGGAGAAAAGACAGAGAGAGTGAAGACAGTGGGGCATTAGATCCAAAGGCAAGAAAGCACAGTGCTTTTTTTTTTTCATTCAGTCACTAGATTTCCCTCTCCGTCTTTTAGTCGCTCTATTGACCTCTTTCAGAGTTCCCTCATAAAAACAGACGTGCGCTTCCCTCCCCCCCCCCCCCCCCCCATCTTTGCCGTAGGGATGGGACCATATGAACATTTCATATCACGATTATTGCGACAAAAGAAATCGCAATTTACGATATTATCGCGATAATCAAAATCCATTATCCTGGGGCGGAACATCTGCCAAAAAAAAGCAGATCTACAAGCTCACAACGCGTCGTGTCGCGTTGTGAGCTTGTAGATCGGCCATTTTTTGGCAAAGACATTTGATAGAGAGTGAAAAAAGACTGTATCAAGTACGTATATTATAAGTAGCTTTTACCAATTATAGAGGGTTTAAGTTGTACCGGATATGCAGCTCGGCAAATAAAAGGTGAATTGATGATAAAAAGCTGTGAGATAACATTTCTGGACCTTACCTCAGGTTCCCACAAGCCAAAAGGGTTATCGCCCTTTCATGGAAAAAAGCAGGAACTATCTATGTGCCAAGAAAGAATCACATACACAAAAACAAAAAAGAGCCATTTGAGAAAATATGGGGGAAATGTATTCAGTATATCAAGGGCAATGATCTTTCTTACTTAATGGAGGAATCAGGAGTAGGGTAATCGCACTCTCTGCAGGCACTTGTTCGGCCTCGTGGCATAGGACTCTGTGGGTGTTAATGGTATATGTGCTCTTATTTTGGTAATTAATTAATACTTTTATATGTTGTGTTAGTGTCATGTATTCTTTTTGTTTGTTTTTTCTAAGTTTGTTTGTTTTTTTGTATGTGGTGTCATTTGAGTTATTTTATTGCAGTTTGTATTTTTATTGTCATGTATTTGTTATGTGTGTCTCTATAAAAAAAAGAAAAGGAAAATAAACATATTGTTAAAAAGAAAAGTGAATTGATCCCAGTGCATGACAAGAGGACGATATCACGATAATTCAAATCTCCACGATACGATTATCGTGAGTGTTTTTTTTATCACGATAAACGATAACATCGCGTATCGTCCCATCCCTAGGCTGCCGTCTCCATCACACCACCTCTGCTTCACCCAGAGAAGGTGTTTTTTTTTTACGTGGGCGTTTATAGGCGAGCCTTTGAACCCAGCAGTCTTTGTAGTTCACAGGTTGTGCGTTGGCATCTGCTAATGACAATGCTAATGACAGCAGCCCCCCCGTCCCCCCGTCCCCCTCGTCCCAAACCCACCACCGCCACCCACCACTCAACCCACCTCCTCATCCATTTAGCTTGTCAACAACTCACGGCGATCCAACAGCACAGAGCTGCAGGGGCGTCGCACCAAATTCTGGGCCCTGGGTACAAGGATTCACTGCGGGCCCCCCATGAATGTTCTTCATGGCGGGAGGAGGGGGTTTAACCCATTTAGACTGGGAACGCATTATTACGCATTTTTTCGTGCTTTAACTACTGAAAAATAGCAGATCTACAAGCTCCCAGCGCGGCACCGAGGGCCGCGCTGCCGAGCTTGTAGATCTGCTATTTTGGAAAGATCGTGAAAAATGTGTGCAAGTCTTTGAATATTTCAAATCCTTCTAAGGTCTTTTGAAAAACCTATGTTTCCTATCTAAAAATATTTAGTTCCAGGGACCCCCCCAGAAGCAAAATTAAAGTTACAAATGTTCGCTTAAAAAATACATGTATTCAAAGATTTGCACACATGTTCACAACTTCAAAAAAAATTGCAGATCTACAAGCTCACAGCGCGGCACTCGGTGCCGCGCTGTGAGCTTGTATATCCGCCATTTTTCAATAGCTAAAGTATAAAATAATTATGGCCCCTCCACCTTGGGCCCTAGTAACTCAGTACCACTCCCCTTGTGACGCCCCTGCAGAGCTGCCATCTGGGGCGTGCGAGACGAGGAGAAGGGGTTGGTAGGATGGGGCGATGATGTCGCCCACGTGTTCTCTCATTTGGAGGACTTTTTTTATTTTTTATTTTTTGGGGGTGGGAGGTGGGGGGGGGGGTGGTAAGAGGCACAGTGGTGGAAAAAGTACTCACATATTTTACTTAAGTAAAAGTATCAATACTACAAAATAGAAGTACTCTGTTACGAGTAAAAGTCCAGAATTCAAAATGTAGTTTAGTAAAAGTATGAAAGTGTTGGCATCAAAATGTACTTTAAAGCACCAAAAGTAAAAGTACAAAATGTTTGAAAATAGCAGATCTTGTGAGCTTGTAGATCTGCTATTTTCAAATAGCCATGGTATAAAATAGGGCTAAAGTGGTTTATAATATTATAATTTCCATCTGTAAAGTAACTAGTAACTAAAGTTTTCAAATAAATGTAGTGGAGTAAAAGTACAAAATTTGGATCCGAGATGTAGTGGAGTAGAAGTAAAAGTATTGGAAATTGGAAACACTCAAGTAAAGTAAAATAACTCGAATGTGTACTTAAGTACAATACTTAAGTAAATGTACTTAGTTACTTTACACCACTGAAGAGGCACAGGATCGGCACACGGGTCGGTTTAGAGGCGTATTCCTTGCGGGAGCCAGAGAGCGCTACGTCGATGTATTCACTGCAGCGCCGAGCATTAGAAAAAACACAAGATGAAGGGGAAGAGAGTATAACTGCACGCAAAAAAAAAGAAAAGAAAAGAAACTAAGAGAGTTTCCCCGAGTCGACGCACGGAGAGAGTCGACTAGAGAGAGACGGCGTTCCTTCAAGCCGGCGTGTCAACACCGAATTAGCATCACAGTCGTGTTGCCCCTGGGAGAGACACAGGGAAGCCCCGTCTTTGCCTCCGAGGGAAAGAAAAAGAAAAAAAGAGTGCAGGCTGGAGGCAGAGAGCGGGAAACACAGAGCGAGAGATCCTTAAAAGGAGCGCGTGTGACAGCGTATCGTCGTTGTCAAATGAAAACCTTGTATGTCCAAAACCGTTCATTTTGCATTTATCATTTTAAAAATGATTTAAACTAGTGAAAACAGAAGATCTACAAGCACACAACGCCTCGCACCGCGAGGCGTTGTGTGCTTGTAGATCTTCTGTTTTCACTACTTTTGTGTGACAGCCTTGTATGATGAAGCAGGGCTTTACTCTGCAAAAGAACGTACACATTTGAAGCTTGGAGATACAAGGTTTCCACCCGACAACGACGGTATGCAGAGTCGTTGGTTTCCATGTAGCGTATCTGCTAATATATTCTGTGTAACGAGCGCTGGCTTCCACATTACTGGATTAAGACCTCCAAAGTAGAGTTTAGTTTACAGCCATTTAAAGCCTATGCTCAAACCCTATACCAGGGCTAGGTAACCTATAGGCATGGGTGCCAACATTGGCACAGGGGAGGGTGATCACTGGCACACTGGCAGAAGTGTGAGAGAGAGGATTTATATTGTGAAATCAAAAATTGTTTTAAATGTGGTCAATTACATTTAAGTCACCCAATTTGCAGCAAATTACACCCTGTACATGATTCTACATTCATTAAAATTCTAAACCTTGACTGGGAGGGAGTTAAAGGAGTAGTTCACCCCCAAAATGACTTTTTTTCTATTGATTAGTCACGCCATGGAGACTTGAGTTCAATAATATGTTTTGTTTTTTTGTCGCATTCCTAAGACAATAAAAAAAAATATTGCGTTAATTTTCGGCAATTAATTCATCGCAATTAATCAGTTAAAGTCCCAGCCCTAAAGAATATAGTATTGAACTCAAGTCTCCATGGCATGAGTAATCAATAGCAAACAAGTAATTTTGGGGGTGAACTACTCCTTTAAGGAGATAGGTGGGTTATTGCTCTGAGTTTAATGACAATCTAAATATGTCAGAACTTTGATGGGGTGTCATAAATGATGAATGTTGACATGGTACACTGACCATCTAGAAAAAAAAAATGGCACTTCCTTTCAAAAAGGTTGCTGAACACTGCCCTATACAAACCCTATACTCAAGCTCACAATGTGTCACAATACCACATGTTGTGAGCTATTTTCACTAGGTGGATCCAGGAGAGACATAAAATGTCTCTTTTGGGTCGCTCTCTTTCTCTCTAAAAAGTGTGGTTCTCAAAGTGGAACCCCAGGGGTCCTTGAAGGGGTTCTAGCGTGTCCCCAACAAAATAAAGGAGCAGTTTAATTTCACTATAGTCCTATAACACACATAACATAACATGCACCTAACATGTGCAATAGTACAATATCACTAATAGACCTATGCCAAATAAACAGCACTCCATTGAGAATGTACTGTAAGTGCATACCATTGGTTGGGCTACAGTTTAAATCCCTTATTGTCAGTATTGACAGATTTTGCAGGCTCATAACGCATCACATTGTGTTGTGAGTTTGTAGATCTGCAGGGGGCACGGTGGCGCAGTGGTTAGCGCTTCGCCTCACAGCTAGAAGGTCCTGGGTTCGATTCCCGCCGGGGGACGCTGTGGGTGCTGGGGGTGTGTTTCTCCCTCCGCGTCATCAGCGCCCACACCCTTAATGGGGATGGCGATAGGGCCTTTCTGTGTGGAGTTTGCATGTTCTCCCCGTGTCTCCTAGGGTTGATACCCTCACAAAAACATGCAGTAATCCTGGTCTCAATAATGCCTCCCCCTGGCCAGCCGGGGCGCTTGATGGAGGGGAAAAGAACTGGTTAGAATAACGTGTTCCTTCCACGCGCTACGTCCTCCCGGGGAAATCCCCCGTCAGGTGAAAAGAAACAACTTGGACTACTCATGCATTGAAGGAAGCATGAGGTTAGTCCGTTGTCTCCCCAGGCGTGGCAGAGGGAGAGCAGAGCCCAGGATTACATAGGCAATTGGCACTGGGTGAAAGATGGGTTGCAAAATCGTGGGATAAAAATTATATATATATAAAAAAAAAAAAAAAAAAAGAGTTTGTAGATCTGCTGTTTAAAAAACTAATATTTAAAAAATGTGGAATATCTTTGCCAGGGAAGATTTGTGTTGTTATTATTATTTTTTTTTTTTACTCTAGCCTCCCCTTGCCAGCGATGTAAACAAAGGAGCTGGTGTTGGAAAGACTCCCTTCTTTCCACCGGAGAAATATCATTATATCCGCGATCATCTGTTTTTTATTTAGGGTCTGTATAATCCGAGATAAATAGATTTTACACTAATTTGTGGGTCCTTGAACCAGTGGCGTCAGTTCAGAAAAAGGTACGGTATACCTTAGCAACAGGCATGATACTTTCATTTTAAGAAGTAAATTCTATTTATTTTTCCTCCAAAATGTCTATGGTTTCTTGGGCTGGATATGGCAGTCTGGAACAGTTGTTCAAGTGCAGCTAAACTTGACATAATATAGTAAATGTGCCACAATTAACAATAACGAATTGCACCCGTGCAGCTGACCTGCGGAACCTGGGAATATACCATTCTGTCAAGATGGGGAGAATAAAAGTGTGGTGAATATAATTATAATACCTTGTTAAATTTTGCATTTGTAGTTATTTTAATGTAATTTAACAACATAACCAGCACAGATAGACAATGAGACATTCATGGATTTATATTTTAAAGTAACTTGTATTCTCCCCCCTGGACCCAGGGTATGGAAGCTGCATACCCTTGCCATACCCAATTGACGCCCCTGCCTTGAACATGAACATGTTTGAAACATACTGTTTTAAACAACAATAGGAAGGAAGCCCAAATTATAAGCAACTACACTTTGGAAACAAGCACTAGAAACCGCAACCCACAAGCCCCAAAGTCGCTTATAATAAGCATACTTGGAAACGCTGCTTATTACAGTATATGAAATGTGCCTCAGAGTGAAGCGCAACAATAAACCAGAGGCTATGATTTCCTCAGCATGTTAAGACTTAAGGTCAGACTGATGTCACCCTGTCTGGAGACGTGGAGAAGAGATGATGTGTGGGCACACAGTAAAAGATGCCTCAAGGATCAGCAAAGTCTTATCTCATTGTGCTTCATTGTATCGTAGAGCAGGGGTTTTTCAAAGTGGGTGACGGGGCACCCTGAGGTGCCGCGACAGCAGTCCAGGGGTGCCGCGAGATAATTTGATAATATCTGGAATTTATTTGGGCACTTAAAACAATATTTAGTATCATTTTAAACTTGAAGTACAAACGCATTTTCAGTCAGTTCTAACCAAAATGGCTGTTATCTCAACGTTTTCCTCGCAACATAATCGCTAAAATATGCCATAAATATGAGGTGCTGGGAGTGAAAATGTTGAATATAATGTAGGGGTGCCCCGGATGAAAAATAAATCTTTATAGGGGTGCCCTGAGCCAAAAAGAGAGATTTCCAAAAATATTCATATAAATTATTTTAAATCCTGGAACCAAGCCATGCAGTCTCCCGGTGAATTGTGTCAGCATTGTGCAAGGAAACCCGGTTCAAATCTGTTGTATATAGAGGAAGGTTACATAGTGCAGTACTTAACCCATTTAGGCCTAGAATTATTGAATGCTTTAACTATTGAAAAATAGCAGATATACAAGCTCACAGCGCTGCACCGAGTGCCGCGCTGCAAGCTTGTAGATCTGCTATTTTTGAAAAAGCGTGAAAATGTATGCAGAGTTTTCAATATATATTTTTCAAAGCAAACTTTTGAAACTCAAATCTCTGCTTCTGGGGGGGTCCCTAGCTGGAACAACATGTTTTTAGATGGGGGTCCGCGGCCAAATAAATGTAATCTTGCGGGTCCTTGAGATGAAAAAGTTTGAGAACCACTGATTTAGAAGAAGGATTTAGAAGTCGGGTCAAAGATATTCAAAGACTTGCACACATTTTTTACGTTTTTTCAAAAATAGCAGATCTACAAGCTCGCAGTGAGCTTGTATATCTGCTATTTTTTGCATAAAATAATAACATAACACCCAAACGATGGCATTTCCGGGTGATGAGTGACGCTGCTCCTTTCTATTAGAGACCCAGAAACAATCTATTCATAATCTATTCAAGGCTCACTGATGCGCTGACAGCAGCATGGTCCAATACACCATGAAGTGTCCTTTGTTTTGGCAGTTCGCCTACCTGTCCCAGAGTCTGATGTCAAACCTAATTTTATTTGACACATCATCCACTTGGATTTTATCCAGTCATGTGTAAGGCCTTCATTAACACAATCATTTTACTGCTGCTATGAAATTGTGATCCAGTTATCTCAGATCGTGTCCACAGATATCTAGATTTTTTCGGCTACACAACCCACAGCGCATTTCTGAATCGATTATCCTCGGCCCAGCCCATTTCCATTCTAATTTACCCTAGTTTTCTATTCCCATGTTAGCTCCGCTCTCCTCGCAAATTAGCGTTTGGACACTAACTACGGTAGCTCTTAGTTAGCAATTAGCATCCCCTCCCACAATGAAGCGCTGCTAATAAGCGCAGCATCTCTTACTCCATCTCCCCTCTGAAAAATACATAAACACATCAAAAGAGATGAAATTAGATGCCCACAAAACACAAATGGGAGATCATCACATTAGGCAAATGAGGATGCAATCGGCAACGCAACAAGTCAATTAGAAACATTAAAATCTCTCTCTCACACACACACGCACACGCGCACGCACACACACACACACACACACACACACACACACACACACACACACACACACACACACACACACACACACACACACACACACACACACACACACACACACACACACACACACACAGATCTGCCAACAAAAGGCAATGTCACCAAGAATAAACAGAGTTGTATGAATGTGGGTGTAATTTTAATTGTAAGGCACAATAACATGCAAGACAACATATAATAAATTTGATCATGGGTTGAAGAAATCAGCGATTCCTTGTGTGTGGAACTACATTCCTGGAGGGGGACATGACGCACTTAATGAGACCTTTTAAATGCTTTGTTTGAGTCTTTCTTTTATTCTCAATAAATAAAAAAAGTCATTTCTAAACTAGAGATGGACATCGGTATCGGCCGGTATCGAAAATCGGCCGGTATTATATAAAATCGGCCTCAATCGGTGACCGGCCGGTCCTAACGTAATTTCCGGTTTTCCGCCGATCAAAAATGACACGCATTCGCAGTACGCAACATGTGGCTCAACGCGCGCTGACCAAAACAAAGCAGCAGCGAAGCTAACGCTAACAGACTCATGAAGAAAACATGTCGCAGATTTGGACTTATTTCACTGTGTGCCAGGATGATCCAAAACTCGCTCTTTGCATTGATATTACCCGTTCGCTCAAATAAATAACTCCATCTCATTACAGTACATCTGAACAAAAGCAACGATGCGAGCTGAACGGTGCTATAGTGTTCCGTCTATCTCTCTCGCTCTCTCTCCCCGTCCGTCCGTCCCTCCCTCCCTCCCTCCACACACACTCTGACTCTCACACCCACAACGAACAGCAGCGAGTGGTGTACTGGTGGCTGGCTGCGTGAGTTTAGTCGAAAACAGTTGATCTACAAGGCATACAAACTCACATCATGCTAAAGAATGGCCAGATTAATGCACACGCTTTATGTGCTCTATAGCAAAGGCTGCCGAAGAAGCGCTAAAAATGTCCGAGAAGCGTCTATTTTATTTCCCGTGCGAATCGTCTATTTTACGTGCTATCAACAGTGATTTTCCGATGTTTCCTCCCTGTTGGTAGCCAGCCACACATATCCCAAATATTGCGCTACATAAATGCATGTAATCATGAGCAGCATGAGTGTCCACTGTAGCCTGCTTGTTTAGCGTCCTGTGCTAAGATAAACACTTCTCTGAGTCTCATCACCCAATGTTGCCAGGTTTTGTTTTTGAGAGAGAAACAAGCAACCAGGGGGGTTGCTTGTTGATACTAATGACAGTATAAAAACAGAAAGGATTGCCAAGCCAATTTCACCAGCATATTAATAACAATGATAATAATAATAGTTAAATAGCACCAGCTTTCATTTTTCAAGTACAAACATTGCACTAGATTGAGTTCAAGTTTTATTTTCTTAAGTTAACTCAGTGCTGCTTAAAAAATTGTTGATTGTGACATTGAAAGTCAACTATTCCAGTGTTTAACTGGGGTACTACGAGTACCCCTGGTGATACCCAGAGGTACTGCATGGGATACTGAAGAAATTACATGGTAGAATACCAGCCAACTGAGATGTGTTTTTGAATTTTGTTGATCAGTTGATGATTGGTTGTTGATTACTAGTTATTGACATGAAAACTGACTGAATCTTATTGTCAGTGTTGAAAATAAATCTGCTCAGGATGCACTGTTTGAAACTCACTCCATTTGTGATGTTATATTGTTGAACAGGGGTGTTATGCATATAGCCTACCATAGTTGTGGTTTTAATTGCAGTTATATAAGCAAAATGTTGTCTGGGAAAGGGAGTACTTGGATAAAAAAATCATGGAAAGGGTACTCAAGCCAAAAAATATATGGTGTATTGTATAATTATTGTTCTTTCTTAGATAGAAAATCGGTATCGGAAAAATCGGTATCGGCAGATCAGAATTTAATAAAACCGGAAATCGGAATCGGCCAAGAATTTTGCAATCGGTCCATCTCTATTCTAAACTGGTGTTTCAGTTACAGACAAATCTGTTCTTCCGTGAATTCCGGGCAGCGGTTGTTCAGGCAGAGATGTCCAGTTTCTATTAGGGACAGGCAGGGGTGTCACACCAAATTCTGGGCCCTGGGTACAAGGATTCACTTCGGGCCCCCCATGAATGTTCTTCATAGGGGGAACACATTATTACGCATTATTTTGTGCTTTAACTATTGAAAAATAGCAGATAAACAAGCTCACAGCACGGCACCGGGTGCTGCGCTGTGAGCTTGTAGATCTGCTATTTTTGAAAGATCGTGAAAATTTGAATATTATACGTTTTTTGAAAAACCTATGTTTCTATGTGTCAGTGGCGCTCAAACTTTTTCATGTGAAGGACCCCCAAAATTATATGTATTTGGCCATGGACCCCCATCTCAAAATATTTAGTTCCAGGCAGGGACCCACCAGAAGCAAAATGCGTTCGCTACAAATGTTCGCTTTACAGAATATTCAAAGATTTTCACACATTTTTCAAAAATAGCAGATCTACAAGCTCGCAGCGCGGACCTCGGTGCTGCGCTGTGAGCTTGTATATATGCTATTTTTCAATAGCTAAAGTATAAAATATTTAAGGCCCCCTCCACCTTGGGCCCCTAGTAACTCAGTCCTTAAAGGTCAAGGATGTTCACGACCACAACACCAGAGGCAGCTCCACTAATCATCATCAACGTAGATTTAACACTAAACAAGGCTCTAACTCGTTCTCCTGCTACACCATCAACATGTGGAACGCCCTTCCTCAAGCCCTAAAGGAGAGCAAATCCCTAGCCTCCTTCAAAATTGGTATGAAAAGTCACCTTCAGACAGCTGCTACCCGTGACTTGTAAATAGACTAAGCCCCCATGCCCCCCCCCCCCTTTTATTATTCTTTTTTCTGCCTTTGTATTTGATGTTATGCTTTTGAAACTGATATTATCCTAGATAAAGTACTATGTTCTATCCGTCTGTCTTTCAATGTTATATGAGATACTTAAAGTGTGGTTCCTGTGGAAATAAGCCTCGGCCGGTATCGAAAATCGGCCGGTATTATATAAAATCGGCCTCAATCGGTGACCGGCCGGTCCTAACGTAATTTCCGGTTTTCCGCCGATCAAAAATGACACGCATTCGCAGTACGCAACATGTGGCTCAACGCGCGCTGACCAAAACAAAGCAGCAGCGAAGCTAACGCTAACAGACTCATGAAGAAAACATGTCGCAGATTTGGACTTATTTCACTGTGTGCCAGGATGATCCAAAACTCGCTCTTTGCATTGATATTACCCGTTCGCTCAAATAAATAACTCCATCTCATTACAGTACATCTGAACAAAAGCAACGATGCGAGCTGAACGGTGCTATAGTGTTCCGTCTATCTCTCTCGCTCTCTCTCCCCGTCCGTCCGTCCCTCCCTCCCTCCCTCCACACACACTCTGACTCTCACACCCACAACGAACAGCAGCGAGTGGTGTACTGGTGGCTGGCTGCGTGAGTTTAGTCGAAAACAGTTGATCTACAAGGCATACAAACTCACATCATGCTAAAGAATGGCCAGATTAATGCACACGCTTTATGTGCTCTATAGCAAAGGCTGCCGAAGAAGCGCTAAAAATGTCCGAGAAGCGTCTATTTTATTTCCCGTGCGAATCGTCTATTTTACGTGCTATCAACAGTGATTTTCCGATGTTTCCTCCCTGTTGGTAGCCAGCCACACATATCCCAAATATTGCGCTACATAAATGCATGTAATCATGAGCAGCATGAGTGTCCACTGTAGCCTGCTTGTTTAGCGTCCTGTGCTAAGATAAACACTTCTCTGAGTCTCATCACCCAATGTTGCCAGGTTTTGTTTTTGAGAGAGAAACAAGCAACCAGGGGGGTTGCTTGTTGATACTAATGACAGTATAAAAACAGAAAGGATTGCCAAGCCAATTTCACCAGCATATTAATAACAATGATAATAATAATAGTTAAATAGCACCAGCTTTCATTTTTCAAGTACAAACATTGCACTAGATTGAGTTCAAGTTTTATTTTCTTAAGTTAACTCAGTGCTGCTTAAAAAATTGTTGATTGTGACATTGAAAGTCAACTATTCCAGTGTTTAACTGGGGTACTACGAGTACCCCTGGTGATACCCAGAGGTACTGCATGGGATACTGAAGAAATTACATGGTAGAATACCAGCCAACTGAGATGTGTTTTTGAATTTTGTTGATCAGTTGATGATTGGTTGTTGATTACTAGTTATTGACATGAAAACTGACTGAATCTTATTGTCAGTGTTGAAAATAAATCTGCTCAGGATGCACTGTTTGAAACTCACTCCATTTGTGATGTTATATTGTTGAACAGGGGTGTTATGCATATAGCCTACCATAGTTGTGGTTTTAATTGCAGTTATATAAGCAAAATGTTGTCTGGGAAAGGGAGTACTTGGATAAAAAAATCATGGAAAGGGTACTCAAGCCAAAAAATATATGGTGTATTGTATAATTATTGTTCTTTCTTAGATAGAAAATCGGTATCGGAAAAATCGGTATCGGCAGATCAGAATTTAATAAAACCGGAAATCGGAATCGGCCAAGAATTTTGCAATCGGTCCATCTCTATTCTAAACTGGTGTTTCAGTTACAGACAAATCTGTTCTTCCGTGAATTCCGGGCAGCGGTTGTTCAGGCAGAGATGTCCAGTTTCTATTAGGGACAGGCAGGGGTGTCACACCAAATTCTGGGCCCTGGGTACAAGGATTCACTTCGGGCCCCCCATGAATGTTCTTCATAGGGGGAACACATTATTACGCATTATTTTGTGCTTTAACTATTGAAAAATAGCAGATAAACAAGCTCACAGCACGGCACCGGGTGCTGCGCTGTGAGCTTGTAGATCTGCTATTTTTGAAAGATCGTGAAAATTTGAATATTATACGTTTTTTGAAAAACCTATGTTTCTATGTGTCAGTGGCGCTCAAACTTTTTCATGTGAAGGACCCCCAAAATTATATGTATTTGGCCATGGACCCCCATCTCAAAATATTTAGTTCCAGGCAGGGACCCACCAGAAGCAAAATGCGTTCGCTACAAATGTTCGCTTTACAGAATATTCAAAGATTTTCACACATTTTTCAAAAATAGCAGATCTACAAGCTCGCAGCGCGGACCTCGGTGCTGCGCTGTGAGCTTGTATATATGCTATTTTTCAATAGCTAAAGTATAAAATATTTAAGGCCCCCTCCACCTTGGGCCCCTAGTAACTCAGTCCTTAAAGGTCAAGGATGTTCACGACCACAACACCAGAGGCAGCTCCACTAATCATCATCAACGTAGATTTAACACTAAACAAGGCTCTAACTCGTTCTCCTGCTACACCATCAACATGTGGAACGCCCTTCCTCAAGCCCTAAAGGAGAGCAAATCCCTAGCCTCCTTCAAAATTGGTATGAAAAGTCACCTTCAGACAGCTGCTACCCGTGACTTGTAAATAGACTAAGCCCCCATGCCCCCCCCCCCCCTTTTATTATTCTTTTTTCTGCCTTTGTATTTGATGTTATGCTTTTGAAACTGATATTATCCTAGATAAAGTACTATGTTCTATCCGTCTGTCTTTCAATGTTATATGAGATACTTAAAGTGTGGTTCCTGTGGAAATAAGCCTCGGCTTTCTAGGATCTCCTTTTAGTTGACCTTGTACCAGTGATTTGTACTGTCATGAAACTGTATCAATCAGTCCCACTTTCCTCCCCCTTGTGACGCCCCATGGGGACGGGTACATTGGTGGTCTTTCTGAAACACGCGGGGACTAACAGACTACAGCAGGGAGGAGATGTTGAAGATGACTGTTAAGACCCTGAGGTCTCTGGCTTCAG
Organism: Nannobrachium achirus; assembly: GCF_963921795.1. NCBI lineage: Eukaryota > Metazoa > Chordata > Actinopteri > Myctophiformes > Myctophidae > Nannobrachium > Nannobrachium achirus. The sequence continues at coordinate 42,838,476 of NC_137829.1, read as the reverse complement.
GGTCAGGGTCCCGTCAGGGTCCCGTCTGGGGCAGCTGCCTTGTGTGGATTAATACTTTTGAAGGTTTCACTCACAGCCGCACAGAGCCTAGATATTTCCAGTGGGCAGGGGGGTCCTGGTCCTTCTTTTTGCAAAGCCATGGCTGAGGTCTTCTTTCTTATCCTCAAAGCATGCGTAACGGGTGTCAGGTTCCTCTAGAACAGTGGTTCTCAACCTTTTCAGGCCGCGACCCCCAAATTAAATCATATTTTAGCTGGGGACCCCCCCCCCACCCTGATGAGCACTAAGAGTTGAGGCATTACATTTGTATAATATGGTTCTATTGTGAAAATAGCAGATCTACATGCTCACAATCTTCTATTCATCTGCTATTTTCACAATTTCTGCCTCTATTTGACAATTTGGCCAATGTTTTTAGAGGTATTAAAAAGTCCTCAAATTGTGTTGCACATACCCTCTATACACTTAAACTTTATGTTGGTTTGTTTACTGTTGAGTGAGAAAACAATGTTACACATTAAGTTAATCATCTGGGGACCCCCCAAAATAATTTGGGGACCCCCCTGGGGGTCATGACCCACAGGTTGATAACCACCGCTCTAGAAGAGAGACACAAACAATCCCCCCGCCTGTGGGAGAGGTACAGTACTACACTATGTCTAAAACATAGCGACGAGGGATCTCTCAGCTGCGTTGTTCTGTCTGCACAACTCTTTGCCAAAAAATATTGTAGAGCTTCTATTCTTGGCTAATGTTCCCTCTTAGAACATGGATGTTCAAGGGGTTAAGAAAGAACAATGGAGCCTCGTGTGACATTGAGCAAGTGTGTACAGTATAGTAGTTTTCAGGGGTTAAAGCCAAAAAATATCCCAAGACTGAAAATGTATCTTCAGACCATGTCCCAATATGTGATCTATGAAACATGGCGCGCGCAGCGCACACCAATATTTAGGGTGTTTCCCTGAAGTTCTGCCTTCACTGGATGTGCGTGTGCCAATCCATGCTTCATTTTATAGAAGTATCTTCTGAAGTTCTGTTGTATTCTATTGCTAGTCTGGCCATTTCAAATACTCATGTCTTGAAATTATAACTGCTTTTTAGCTTGGAGATCACTTGACTAGCGTTTTGATGACTGGCATTCATCGCTACCCTTATGTATTTGCAGATCTGCACTGATCTCAGAAATAGCCCCTATGGAAGTGAGAACTTTAACCCCTGAGTTTTACAATAATCTAAAAGTGAAGGCAGTTTTCCATCAACTAGAGCAGGGCTACTCAACTTAAGATGGCTCAGGAGCCACTCAGCAAAATAGCAAAAGTCCAAGGGCCACAAGCTAAGAATGACGGTCCTATATTTTGGACGTTTAGACAATGATTTTGTAAACACATACACTACATGACTAGTCTAGAAACCAGTAAGACTCCCTAATCGGGAGATAAGCAACCGTCAGGTCGCAGCGTGATTTTAGGGCAAAATGTGTAGGAGCAGTGTCCAAAAATGTGTTTGAAAAGATCGGCCAGATGGTGGCGCTATATGGGACAGATCCATGTTGATGACATGAGTGTGGACATACTGTGTACCGATTGGCATGATTTTAGGGCAAACTCTGTAGGGGCAGTGTCCATAAATGTGTTTGAAAAAATCGGCCTGATGGTGGCACTATATGGGACAGATCAAAGTTGATGGCAAGAGTGTAGACATACTGTGTACCGATTTGCGTGATTTTAGGGCAAAATCTGTAGGAGCAGTGTCAAAAAATGTGTTTGAAAAAATCGGCCTGATGGGCCCAATAAAAAAACACAATGAAAACTGAATCATGCTTTCTCATCCCGACTCCTTTGTGATTTGCAATTTCAGCTGAAAACATATTACACTCACCAGAAATGTGTTGCGATATTAAAAGGCACATGTCATCCCCTTAAGCGCTGTGAGTCACGACGACGACCCAAAAAGCTCTTAAACTGCTTTCAAAATAATGGAACTTTTATGAGTGGCCTGCTGTCTTTACATACAGTACAGTACATGCTGCGGTCCAGTGACGGGGAAGGAGAGGACCTACAGCTCATTTGTTAGAGTGCTCACCATAACTTTTGTGGTTAAGCCTATTTGGGAGTAAACATACTACATGCTGTACTGTTGCCACTGTGTCATTGAATGAGAGATAATGTCACAGTAGCCGGGGATCCAGTCCCTCAAAATGGGGGAGGACCTGTGATGTTCTGCCGCACTTTGGTCATTAAGGTCCACAGAATGAGAGGCCTGCTCTGCCGGAAACATCGCGAAAAAAAGTTATGGCCATTTGTATATTCACTGTCCCATTGACTCCACTAGAAATATTTAAAAAAGAAAATAAATCTGCTTTAAGTAGCATGTGAGGGGTCAAACTTGGCCATCATTTTGGCCACCCAAAACTGTGAAAAGTGGAAAAAAAGTGATGACTTTTCACAGATTTTGGGGGCCAATATTTTGCCCAAGGAAAGTTTTTCATGCAAAACAAATGCTTGCAATGGATTCAGAATGATGAAGAACCCCTAGTTTGACCCCTCACATGCTACTTAAAGCAGATTTTTAATGTATGTTTTTATATTTCTAGTGGAGTCAATGGGACAGTGAATATACAAATGGCCATAACTTTTTTCCGCGATGTTTCCGGCAGAGCAGGCCTCTCATTCTGTGGACCTTAATGACCAAACTAATAGATAAAACAGAAATAAAAAGTGCGGCAGAACATCACAGGTTCAGCCCTATTCCTTGAGCTTTTGGGCATGTGGATCCCCGACTACAGCTAATGGAAGACACAGAGAGAGAGGATGGATGGATGGATGGATGGATGGATGGATGGATGGATGACATATACCTTATTTGAGGGCTTAGAGCAGGGGTCTTCAACAGGGGGTCCGGGACCCCTAGGGGGTCCACACAGTTACTCCAGGGGGTCCTCCAAATCTTTATGTCATAGAATCTTCTTTTTTTTCCCTTTTTATATTAACTCATTGACTGCCAAGGCCCGAGTTTCCCGAGTTATTACAGTAGTCCCAGGCTGCCAGAGCCCGAGTTTCTCGAGTTGGAAGCCATTTTGAAAAAAAAAAAAAAAAAAAAAATTCAAATTTTTTTTTTATAAAAAAATGTCTAAAAATGCCTCAAATTTATTAGGCATGATCGCAATTGTGAAATTGCATGTGTAGCCCCATAACAAACAAACACATCTTTCAAAATGTCAAAAATGGCTGTTTTGTCTGACTTTGAAGGCTTGTAACTCATGAATGCCTGAACGGATTTCCAAGCGGATTTGTTTGAAAGCTGTTAAAAAGTACTACACATATGATGCATATATGCATGGGCGTGCACGATCCGTGCACTAAAAATTGATCCGTGCACTAGAAATCTAGGATAGTGGCAGTCTGGTACTTGGGGGCCATCTTGAAATGGCATTCAATGAGTTAAACACTTGAACCCTAGCATCTGTATTCTGAGAACTTTAGCCAAAAATAGCAGATCTACAAGCTCACAACGCCTCACAAATTGGCTATTTTTTGACAAAGAGGTTTGGTGTAGAGGGGGAAAAGAGCAGACTAAGTACAGAGTGAAAGGTCAAGTTTATTGAACCTATTGGTTCAAGTGGTTAAATATCTGAAAACACAAATTGACATGAATCCAAAATATAACGATTGTGACGTCAAACGATGAAACTATAGGTTGTTGTGGGGGTCCCTGCTTCATTTCTCTCTCGACTAAGGGGTCCTTGGCCTGAAAACGTTGAAGACCCCTGGCTTAAGCCCTTATCAGAGTATGCGGTGAAGAGCCTATCACCGCAAATTTAGGTGTAAAGCTATCCATCTAAAGTAGGGGTATGCGATATGACGATAATTATCGTCTCGGCGATACAGCTTTGCCACGATAGGCCATTTCAGAATATCGTTTCTCTCGTGATACAAACAGTCATTTAGAAAAGGCTCTGGAATCTGGATATACAGCGAGTGCACGTTCCATGAGTCGCAGCTCGATTGCTTAATTTATACTTCTATAGTACGGTGGTGTAATTCGCCAAAAAGAACAGATCTACAAGCTATAACGTGTCGCGGCTCAACGTGTCGTATAGCTTGGGGATCTGTCCCCTGCTTTCACGGCCCCTCCCCCGGGCAGCACGCAGACAGGCTACAGAGTGTCTACAGCACTGACTGAGTTGTGTGCAGGAGCTGAGGAGCACCGAGCAGCACGGCACACTGGCCCACGATTTAGTTTCACTTTCACGGGACTTTGTAAAGCAGGGATGCAGCTTGGCCTGCATTCTTTGGAGCATATTTTTCATAATGGATGCATTAAACTAACAGGACGCAAACTACTGTACTTATCCGTCCTGCTATCGCTATCAGCCATCTCACTGCTTGCAAAGCTGTGCTGGAGTCTCCACTCTGGCAGTATTGATGAGATGATTTAGATCACCTTGTAAATCCATGCTTCTGTTTTTATTAACTACAAACAAGTAGCTTTTTGCTGCGATTTGTAAAGTGCTTTGTTTGTTATGTTTTCACCATTGATGCATGCGTGTGTCGTCGCGTCTCGCGGTGAAATCGTAGCGTCTATTTTGCGTCTATTACATAATTGGCTTAGTTATAAAACCATGCCATTATTGTTAGTAGAAAAGCTAAAAGCTAGGATGATAATGAGTGAGTAATTCTCTAAAAAGAAAGCTTGTATCATAACAAACCTCCTGACTTTGGTTGGTCATAAGGTAATTTGTTTTCCCTGAAGTTTCAATGGTAAGGCATGGGTTGTTGTCAACCTGTGGGTCGAGACCCCCAGAGAGGTCCCGCCAAATTGTTTTGAAAATAGCCGATCTACAAGCTCACAACACTCAAAAAAACATTTTAAGGGAACCCATAAAACATTTCTGGGACCCATTTGAATGACCTGAACCATCATCACACCAACTAGTAAATATTTTGAGGTAAAAAATGATAATTGTTTAATCAAAAATCTGAATGTTATCATTAAAAAATCATAGATTAGGCTATCTATCTTTCTATCTGCAGCATAAAAATGAATAGATTATCTATAGAATATCTGTGTGGGTCTAATAATCATAATAAACCTAAAAACTCGCATAAAACAGTATCGTGATAATATCGTGTATCGTGATACTGCATGAAGCATATCGTGATAATGCTTTTTTCCAGTATCGCCCACCCCTAATCTAAAGTGAGAAAACAAGTGGAGGCCATCATAGTCAGTCACGGTGAAGTCCTATCACCGTGACTGACTGGTCTAGATCGACCAATCAGTGAACGGGGTGATGGGCCGATCTCTCTGAAAGTAAAAACAGAGAGATGTGTCGGGGTTTGCGGTGGATTGCTCTTCACCGCGAGTAATGACATAATGTTGTAGTTTTATGACTTAAAAAGACTACACCACGGTGGATAGCTTATCACCGCGGTGCCTACTATGATAGGGGCTTTAGAGTTCATATAAAACTGCCCACATTGAAAATAAAATGCAGAGATAACAGAACACATCATGAGAAGGTTGCAGCAAATGTAAAGATAGCGGAGGGAGGAGTATGCAGCTCAAAAAGTACAATCATCATGGCAAAATTAATTACATTAAATATGATGAAATTATGCTGAACATTGCAGGTAAGTGTATGTATTGTATGCTGAACTGAACAAAAAAGAGAGATACTGTAGACCAGGGCCCAGGGGTCTTCAACGTTTTCAGGCCAAGGACCCCTTAGTTGAGAGAGAGATGAAGCAGGGACCCCCACAACCTTTTCATAGATTCCATATAGTTTCATCGTTTGACAGCACATGTCAATTTGTGTTATCAGATACTTTACCACTTGAACCGTCAATACTTAATAAACTTGACCTTTCACTCTGTACTTAGTCTGCTCTTTTTCCCCTCTATACGAAAGCTCTTTGCCGAAAATAGCCGATCTAGAAGCTCACAACGCCTCGCAGCGTGAGGCGTTGTGAGCTTGTAGATCGGCTATTTTTGGCTAAAGTTCTCAGAATATTGACACTAGGGTTCAAGTGGTTAAAAGTAGAGAAAAAAAATGTTTCTATCACTCAAAGTTTTGGAGGACCCCCTGTAGTAACTCTGAGGACCCCCTAGGGGTCCCGGACCCCCTGTTGAAGACCCCTGCTGTAGACCAATTGTTCTCAGAGTGGGGGTCCAGGGGGTCCCCAGCTAAATGTCATAACTTAAGGAGGACTTTTCAATCTATCTTCATATAATAGGTCCTCACTAATGTTCATCATAAAATAGCACAATTTTGTTTTTTTTCATAGGAGAGGTCAAAAATCCATCCACCAGTGACATCATCAATGGAGAATCCAAGCCAATAGAAACAGCAGGCTTTCTATTCCTGAAAAGTTGCAATGTTATAATGGAAGCAATTGTTCTTGCGATAATAACAAAATATATATTTTTTTTTCTTTTTCAAAAATATTGTTTAAAAAAAATCTGTCAAACGATGATGTCACTGCATGTACTGTATTACTGAGACCCAGACTAGAAAAAAATACTAGAGTAGAAAAAAATGGTGCTATTTTATCATGAACATTAGTGAGGACCTATTATATGAAGACTGAAAAGGTTGAAAAGTGGTGAAGTCCTCCTTAAGCATCACAATTATTTTAACCACTTTATCCATTTATCCACAACTTTCCCACGTCCCGTCGTGCATTGCACAGAAGTTGTGCGGCAGTTTCCGGCGTCGCAGCCGAGAATGATCTACAAGCTCACACAAGTACGGTTGCATCTGCGACGCAACGTGAGCTTGTATGTCTGCTGTTAACCGGAAGTGTCCCACAGATAAAGCTACAGTAAATTCTCGCGGAAACAGGTGGATACATTGGCTATTCAAAAATAGCAGATATACAAGCTCACAGCGCATCACTTCGTGCCGGGGCTGCGAGCTTGCACATCTGCCATTTTTGGGGGTCCCTACCAGTTCAGATGGGGGTCCGCTGCCAACTATATATCAATATGTGGCACCTTGACATTCAAACGTTTAAGAACCACTGCTGCTGTATGCTGATGAACTGAACTACAGAGAGAGAGAGAGAGAGAGAGAGAGAGAGAGAGAGAGAGAGAGAGAGAGAGACAGACATATAGGCCATGGCTACACAGAGCTGGATTTTTCCTACATCCTGGTTTTTCAGATATCCACATAGAAAAATATCTAGGTCCACACGGAGCTGGATATTTCATATATCCCGTTTTTTCAGATATCCACATAGAAAAATATCTAGGTCCACACGACAAAGATATCTAGGTCTAACAAGCACACACACAGTAAAGTCTTCAGAGATATCCGGGTATCATGACTACACGGATCCAGTGAAGCGGATATTTGTCTCCACTTATTTATCCGGATTGAAAAATATCCAGATTCACTGCCAAAATATCCAGCTTCGTGTGGCTACAAGCCCCAACAGCACCAAAAAATGTCTAGATTCACAAATATCCAGCTCCGTGTAGCCTTGGCCTTAGGCCATGGCTACACAGAGCTGGATATTTCTGAAGCTAGAATTTTTTTTTGTGCTGTTGGGGCTTGCAGCCACGTGAAGCAGGATATTTCGGCCGCAAAGCTGGATATTTTTTAAACCGGATAAATAAGTGAAGACATTGAAAAAATATCCGATTCACTGGATCCGTGTAGACAGGGAACACGGATATCTCTGAAGACTTTACTGTGTGTGTGCTTGTTACCTAGATATCTTTGTCGTGTGGACCTAGATATCTTTCTATGTGGATATCTGAAAAATCGGGATATATGAAATATCCAGCTCCGTGTAGCCATGGCCTTAGTCACAGTGAGGGTTTTAGCTGCCTCATTGGCCTGATGATCAGATGAACTGAGCTGTGCTGAGCGGCACTCAGACGTTCCTGGCCAGGAGGGCTGCTGCGGCGGATGCAGTGTGAGCTCTCTGCTCTCCAGCTGAGCGTGAAGAAGGCTCTAGTGATTCATGAAAAGTGTTGATTGCAGGTGGAGCGCTGGAGGACACTGTGGCTGTACAGTAGTGCAGTCTCTGAGTCTCAACTTAGATCCACTGCATGTTCACGTTGACTATATACAGACAATATGGCTCTTTTCCACTAGCCTCGCAACAGCCAGACTGTCTGGGAGTTCTCCATTAGCCTGATACTTCAGTCCGCACATCACCACCCCCTGTTGGTGGGTGGTTTGTAGTGTGGACTGAAGCTGCACATATTTTATTTTATTTCGAGCGCGCCTGAAGAGCGGGAGCATTGAATGGGCCAATCAGGGTTGTATGCTTGGGGCACGTGGTTTGGCTGCTCCGGTCCCAGCCCCCTCCAAACAGAGCTCTTGAGCTCACGTGAGACTCGCTCGTGGACTCTGATTGGTGTCCTCTGCCCACGTGAGAGTCTAGTGGACTCTGATTGGTCCGTGAAAACTGTCATGGCGGAGTCAGACTCGACTCGTATTATTTTAATAAACTATGAAATAGTGCCGTTTAATCACGTTTTAATACCATTTTGCACTAACGTTAACTCATACCCTGCCAAGCCCGAGGAACCCGAGAATTTTGGGATGTCCCTCCCTGCCACGCCCGAGGAACCCGAGAATGGCCGCCATTTTGAAAAAAAAAAAAAAAAAAAAAACATTTTTTTTTTTTTTTTTTTGGACCCCAAAAACGTTAGTAGGCATGATAGCGATCGCGAAATTGCTTGTTTAACCCCCATACAACCCCCATACAACTCAGGTAGCAGACCTCCAAGCTCACAACAGTGTAAAACATAGTGGCTGCTATCTCATGAATGCCTGAACGGATTTCCATTCGGATTCTTTTGTTTGAAAGCTGTGAGCAATGTGGACACACGTGGTGCATTATCTAGGCATGGGTGTGCATGATCCGTGCACTATGAATTACATGGAAGTCTATGGAGACAGTTTGGCAGGATTGGAGTACGAAGGTATTGTTAAATGGCAGCAAATGAGTTAACATGCAGACATATAATATGTTATGAGAAATAACGTATTTTTGCAATGTCACGCCACGTCGCCGTCGCGTGTGTGTGTGTGTGTGTGTGTGTGTGTGTGTGTGTGTGTGTGTGTGTGTGTGTGTGTGTGTGTGTGTGTGTGTGTGTGTGTGTGTGTGTGTGTGACGTCAATAGGCTTTAGCCCGCCCACGCCGAAGTAGAATCTCCGTCCGTAATCTCAGACTCTCTCCCGAAGTGAAACGTAGTGTGAGATGTCTGGCGCTCGCAGTCAGGCAAGTTCTCCATAGACAACGCATTACGCGATGACGTAGTTAATCACTTTGACTGACAGGTCCAGTCAGTAGTTATCAGCGCATCAAAACATTGTCGGGAGAACATCAAATATGTCTTTTCCAGACAGAAATTCCAAAGGTGCAAAGAGTTGTTAGTTTGTAAGTTATGAGATGCCGTTGATTTCAGATAAAACTTCGCTTAATGCAGCTTTTATTTGCGATGTGTGAACTCGCGTAGGACATGGGGTCCGCCATGTTTGTTTACAAAATACGAGAACTGTAGCAGCCGCTCGACCAATTAGGAGTGGTGTGAGGCGGGTTCATTCGAAATGCAGTCTTTTGATTGGAAATTAGAAACCAAAGTTCTAATAAAGAGGCTCGATGGGAGGGACACCAGACCGAGAAAGGAAGCCCATTGGTGATGACGTAGCTCGGGATGGCTTGCAAGGCTACTTTTCCACTAGGACAGGGGTCTTCAACAGGGGGTGCTCAGAGTCACTACAGGGGGACCTCCAAATCGTTGTGATCGGATCATTCTTTTAAATTAACAACTTGAACCCTCGCGTTCCTATTCTGAGGAGAACTTTAGACAAAGATAGCAGATCTACAAGCTCTCGAGAGCTCTTTTTCACTAGGTAAAGGTAACCAGCATAACCAGGCACATGCACACATACAGTAGACAGATATCAAAGGGGGCCCGCCTGCCCTTTTACCTGTCTGTATAAAGGCCCCTCTCCTCTCCAGACGAACATAGAATGGAGAGAATTGCCTTTGAATGCAGCATTTCAAAATGACTAAACATACCCCAATCTGTTTGACCTTTTTTTTTCCTCATGTGAAAGAACCATCAAAGAACAGTCCATAGCATAACCTCTAGTTTGAACAGCCGCCACAGTAGTATTTCTAAACGAATGAGGAGATATCATCAGCCTTTACTTCTGTGAAAGTCAACCAGCCAATAAACTGTGAACCAATTAAACAGCCATCCTACACAACATATCGTCGTTGTCGGGTAGAAACCTTGTATGTCCAAAACCGTTCATTTTTTTATCATTTAAAAAGATTTACTAAACTAGTGAAAACAGCCGATCTACAAGCACACAACGCCTCGCGGTGCGAGGCGTTGTGAGCTTGTAGATCTGCTGTTTTCACTACTTTTGTTCGACGGCCTTGTCTGATGAAGAAGGGCTTTACTTCGCGAAAAGACGTACACATTTGAAACTTGGAGATACGAGCTTTCCGCCCGACAGTGACGATATATACTGTACTGTCAACCGCAGCCACAACACAAAATGCATTAATTACTGTAGATTCACATGTATACGCTTTCAATTCCAAAGCCCACAACAGATCATTTAACATGAATCATTCATTGCAACCCAGCCTTCATGGGTCCCAATACAATAGACACGCACACGCACACACAGAGAGCAATCGTTTGGATCAAATTAGTTCCAGCATCCACACACAGACAATGACAGGCGACAGCAGCAGCATGTTAAAAGAAGACAGGTGCTTTGCTTACCGTTAGATGTCTTGTTCTTGGCTTCGTCTTTGTGACATGTTCTGGTGGTCAGGAAAAGAACGGCACCCCTGGGCAACACTCCACCTGAATCGATGCACATCACAGTGACAAGAGTAAATCTCTCTTCTGTGTTCTCAGGTGTATTATTCAATTACTGTTATTTACTTATTTGTTTGTTTTACCAAAGCCAACTTCAATAAAAGACTGCTCACTTGTAGAGATGGGACGATATGAACATTTCATATTGTGATTATTGTGTCGCGATTTATGATATCGCGATAACCAAATCCATTATCCTGGGGAGGAACATTTGCCAAAAAATACCCTATCTACAAGCGTTGTGAGCTTGTAGATCGTCTATTTTTTGGCAAAGACATTTGATAGAGAGTGAAAAAAGACAAGTACGTATATTATAAGTACCTTTTATCAAGGGTTTAAGTGGTACCGGATATGCAGCTCGGCAAATAAAAGGTGAATTGATCCCAGTGCATGACGGAGGACGATATTACGATAAATTAAATCTCCACAATATGATTATCGTGAGGGTTTTTTTTATCACGATAAACGATAACATCGCTTTTCGTCCCATCCCTACTCACTTGGCGTTGTGACCAAAAATGTGTTAAATAATTGTACTTTGTTTTATCCATGGTTAATTTGTTTTATATGTGATGCAACACATTGTGAGCTTGTAGACCTGCTATATTTTCAAAAGATAGAAAACTTGAAATGAGACCTTCTGCATAATGAGTACTTTTACTGTTGGTACATTTTGAAGCCAATACTTTTGCATGTTTACTCAAGTACATTTTTGAATTCCGGACTTTTACTTGCAACAGTATTTTTATTTTGCAGTACTTTTACAAAAATTCCTCTCTCACTCAGTCAGTCACAACACGAGGAAAGTAATTAAGTACATTTACTTAAGTACTGTAAGTTTTACTTTACTGGAGTATTTCAATTTTCCAATACTTTTACTTCTACTCCGACATCAAAGTAAACTATGCAGCATTTAATTGGGCAGCACACAACCATACACAACACCCCAAAACCAACTGTGTTAAACTACACAAATCACACTGTTCTCAGTGAGTGTGAATAAACAAAGTATTTTTTTTCTCATGCTTTATCACGGAGTTACTGATATTTCAAAATGGTGCCTTTTTTTTTTTTTTTGCAATTTCGAGTATTTAGGCCTACTCAAGAGTAGTTTTTTTGAGGATCTGTAGGCCTACTTTTAAAGTAATTTTTAAATCCTCTTACTTTAGAGTGATTTAAAAGTAAATACTTGTACTCGTTGCTTTTCATTTGGACAATGAGTAAGAGAGGTTTACATTTTTAGTACCTCTGGTCAAAAATAGGCCAAATTGTCAAATAATAGAGGCCAAAATTGTGAAAATAGCAGTTCTACATGCTCACAACGCCTCTGTGGCATTGTGAGCATGTAGATATTTTCACAATGGGTTGGGGTTACGGTTGTCAGGGTGGGGGTCCACAGTTGAAATATTATCATTTTGGGGGTAGGTGAAAAGGTTGAAAACCACTGACCCAAGATATCCAACATTGGCAGCACTTGATTTGAGTGTGACAGTGTGTGTTGTTTACATACAGTTTACATCATTAAAAATGTTATTAAAAGTGGTGTTCTGATTAGTTTTTTTCTCTTCCTGGTTAATGACATTGCATTGGGACAGCTAGGTAACCGGTAATGTGTAACATTAGTGTAAAAAAAAAAAGGTAGGCTACTTTTTACTCTTACTTTTACTCTTACTAAAACAGTAACAGTAGCCTACTCTTACTTTGAGTAGGATTTTTCAGTACTCTTTCCACCTCTACATTTAATTGAACTTTTAATGAAGTTGGTTTGATAATCGCAACATCAACATCAAACATACATATTACCAAACATAAACACTGGTGACGCAACAACAAACTGGTTACTCACGCAGCCTGATCTTGAAGCCTGTCGGCTGAAGTGTCAGTTTATCAGTTCATCCAGTTGATTCTATGCCTTCATTCTAGGATATCTCACGTTCCAAATGTCTCTTTTAGCCCACATGTTGCTAAATAAACAATGTCAAGCCGTGCCAGGCCGACTTGACACGGAAGGTTCCATCTGCAGTTGTGTTGCCAGGTAATAGTATTGGGAGAGAAACAAGCGGCAAGGTCTACGAAAACAAGCAAGCCCCCCCAAAAAAGCGAGCTAGTTTTACCACATGACTTGCAGAGGTGTAAAGTAACTAGTAAGTAGATTTACTTAAAGTACTGTACAGTACAATTTAGAGGTATTTGTACTTTACTTGAATATCTTTTTTTTTTTTAATACACTTATTTTTTAGTTGCTAGTTACTTTGCAGGTATAAATTATAACATTACAAAACACATTAGCCCTATTGTAATACATAGGCTATTTGAAAATAGCCAATCTACAAGCTCACAACGCGTCGCGATGCGACACGCTGTGAGCTTGTAGATCTGCTATTTTCAAACATTTTGTACTTTTACTTTTGGAACTTTTAGTACACTTTGATACGAATACTTTCGTACTTTTATTCAAGTAGGCTACATTTTGAATTACAGACATTTACGTATAACAGAGTATTTCTACATTGCAGTACTGATACTTTTAGTAAGTAAAACCTCTGAGCACTTTTTCCACCACTGATGACTTGCCTTTTTAGAATATAATATTAGAAGATAAGATAGCCGATCTACAAACTCACAGCTTGAACTTGTAGATCTGCTATTTCCAACACAAATGTTGAAAATAGTGTTGACTATTTGGATTATTTTTGGAGCTGTGTGAAGCACAGGCTCCCTATACGTGGCCGTGTGGGTCTGTCTGTGTGTCTGTGTGTCTGTCTGTGTGTCTGTATGTAGCCTGAACTTCCTAAACTTCGGCACGCTACTAGTCCCACAGTTTTGCCACCACACACTCGCGCCATATGTCAAATCGACCGGCTTACTCGGGAATAGTGGGCTAGTAACTTGCTAAGAGAAAGGTTCAATAGTTTAATTGATATTAATTTATTAGTGAATTAATTTTCCCCATTGACTTATAATGGGAATCGCAAAAACTCACATTCAATTATTTGTCTCTCGCAAACCATAGGGGCTAGAGTTTCAAGACTTGGAGAGGAGGTTCATAATGATTTCAAGGATTAAATAAAAAATAATTGTGTCATTTGGCCGCATGGTGGCGCCATAACACCCCACTTTACGTTTTGGCCTGTAACTCTTGAACCGTAGGTCGGAAAATTAAAATTATTTTTTCCCTGGATTCCTTGGGTCATGACGCATCTCCCCATATAGGCCACGCCCATTTGCGCCATGATAGATTTTCCGCCATCTTGAATTTTCTCCAAAACACACTTTTTGCTCCTTTTCCTACACATTTTCTTCAAATGTCACAAAAATCGGTACACATGATCCACACACACACACACACACACACACACACACACACACACACACACACACACACACACACACACACACACACACACACACACACACACACACACAGCTCCACTTCACACGGGTGTGATTTTTTAAAACATTGCCAGCTGGGATCACACAAATCTTGAATTGTTATATGGGGGTGACGGGGGTCGCTGGCACAAAATATTTTCAGATGGTCCGCAGATAAATAGCCAATATATTAATTTGGGAGTCCTTGACATGAAAACTAGGCTACTGGTTTAAACAATATTAGGATGGAAGGCAAGCTCAAATAAGTACACTTATAGGGATATTTCACTTTCAATTTCTTTTTCTTTTTTTTGTAATTTTTTAAAACACCTGTCCTTTTTTCTGGTGACTCCTGACACCCTCCGAATACGTGAGCAGGCAATGTTTTTTTTTTTTCTCCCTTTTTTCTGATAACATTTTTCATTGATTTCTATAAATTTTTGGGGGGAAATGAAAATTATTAAATACAATAAAAGATTATAAAAAATAAAGCGACCAGTCACACCTGGAATGAGTCAAACTAATTAGACTCTAAGCTGGGTGTGACTACACACCTGTTGTGCATGAAGCTAATCAGTGCACACAAGGATAAATGAGCTTTCCCCACACGCAGGAAGAGCCTTTGTCACAACGGGATGTTTCATCTGCATCTAGTCTATGTCCAAGCTTGTACAAGTTCCGGTCCCCGCCGAGCCCCCTGTGATTGGCTGAACCGGAGGTAGGGAGCGCTCCATTGTAGTCACTTGGACCGCCCAGAGGAGGTGAATAGAATGCGTTAGGAGGTTATCGTGGCGTTTATCGTGGGCTTAGGCCGTAATAAATATAACGATTGCATTCACCACGGCCTTCGTAACTCGCGCGGCCCTGGCCCGCTCTTCGCGGGCACTCGCGCCTGCGGCGCTCGGGCGCGAAGAGCAGGACCAAGGTCCGCTGGCCTTCACGCCGCTTGCAATGTCGTGGACAATAACTGAATGGCGTGGACAATAAATGTGACATCTAACCATAAAACGAGCGCTCCCTTCCTAGACACGCTTGGACATAGACTAGACGCGTTTCATCTGCTCTGCTCTCTTTACCTCATTATGTCCATGTGGGATTATACTGATAACGCGCGGCAGAGTGTTGTTATCTTCATGCGTTTGGCAAATAAAAGTGAAGTTGATCTAAAAGCCAGCCGTCTGTTCTCTCAGCTACATCCATGCGGTTGTCATAGTTACTAATCCCTTCAACACCTTTGTATCTTTGTTCCTTTTGGGAATCTATAGCAGGGGTTTTCAAAGTGGGTGACGGGGCACTGGGGTGCCGTGACGGCAGTCCAGGGACAGGGGTGCCGCGAGATAATTTGATAATATTTGGAATTTATTTGGACACTTGAAAAAATATTTAGTATCATTTTAAACTTGAAGTACAAAGTTATTTTCAGTCAGTTCTAACCAAAATGACTATTATCTCAACGTTTTCCTCACAACATAATCACTAAAATATCGTCACTGTCGGGCAGAAACCTTGTATCTCCAAATTTCAAAAGTGAAGCAAAGCCCTGCTTCATCATACAAGACTGTCGCACAAAACTAGTGAAAACAGCTGATCTACAAGCACACAACTGTGCTTGTAGATCTGCTGTTTTCACTAGTTTAGTACATTTTATAGATGATAAACACAAAATGAACGGTTTTGGACATACAAGGTTTCCACCCGACAACGACGATATGCTATAAATATAATGTGCTGGGAGTGAGAATTATAATGTAGGGGTGCCTCGGATTAAAAAAAAATATTTATGGGGTGCCCTGAGACAACAAAGTTTGGGAACCCCTGATCTATAGTTATATAGTGGCCCTAAGACTACAAACGCCTTGTCTATATAACTTCTAGTCTCATAAAATGAATAGGCCTATGTTTCAAGTTTAGACTCTTCTTTGTCCTTCTTCGGTCCTCCTAGGAAGGACCGGTGGAAGGCCAATGCAAACGGAATACTTGCTTGGGGTGGAATATATACATTGTCAAAATGTCTTAAAATTAATACACAATAAGTATAATACAATTAAGTCTGCTGTACAATAAGTTACGCTGCAATCATGCAAGCAAACTTCCACAAGTTGCAGGTGTTTTTTTTCCCACACATTTTGTACCGGAGGATTTGTAGCTCAAAATAGATAATAATTAGGCCAATAGAGACACTGTAGCTATCTTCTTATTTATAACTATGTATCCATACATGTATCCATGTGTAACTTTGTGAGTGTATATGTCACGGTCTGTTAGAGAAACAGTACGGTCGAGAATCGGAGCACTCGCCGTGCGGCACGGGGCGGAACAAGCAGTCGCCACAACAACGTCCTCCAGGCGGAGCCGCTCGATTGTCCACGACATTGCAAGTGGCGCGAAGGCCAGGGCCGCGCGGCCGGCGGAGCGCCGCGCGAGTTACGAAGCTGTGGTGAATGCAATCGTTATATTTATGCCCAGGCCGTAAGGCCTGGGCAAGCCCACGATAAACGCCCTGTCCAAGTGACTACAATGGAGCTAATGGCTAATGGCTAATGGCTAATGGCTAAACACTGCCGAGCTAGGCTAGTAAATAAAGAAAGAGAGTCGCAAACGAGTGACGTCAGCGCCTTCACTAGTGGTGAATGGCTGTCGTCGCCATCTGGTGGTGATTGGTGTGTGGTGAACGACAAAACAAGCGCTCTTACAATGAACGTCCTGAGTTACCCAAACATACTGTAACATATACATTTAACCAAATAGACCTTTGGGGGAGAGAATCTGTAAAAAAAAAAAAAAAAAAAGAAATCTTTGGCTGTAATTTTGACCAGGTCGCAGTTACTATCGAAACCTCCACCGGCTGTCTGTCAGTCTGTCTGTCTGTCTGTCTGTCAGTCACACGTCACACGTCACACTTTTGCCCTACTCATATCTCCGCCACCGTTGCCCCTATCCATGCCAAACTTTGCACACAAACTGACGGTCGGTCGCTTATCTCCCGATTTTCTGCAATCCTGTGTTCAGGACTTTCTTTACGCACGCACGTACGCACACACACACACACACACACACACACACACACACACACACACACACACACACACACACACACACACACACACACACACACACACACACACACACCCATCCATCTCTCTCCTTCATCAGGCTTTGCTCTGTGTGTCTTTGACTCGTGTCTCTTTCATCTGGGTGCATCTCCCTCTCTGCACGCACCGTGCTGCAGCTGCTGGCCCAGGGGGGTCGCACCAAATTCTGGGCCCTGGGTACAAGGATTCACTGCCTTATTTTGTGCTTTGACTATTGAAAAATAGCAGATATACAAGCTCACAGCGCGGCACCGAGTGCCGCGCTGCGAGCTTGTAGATCTGCTATTTTTGAAAAATCATGACGATTTGTGCACGTCTGATTATTTTTTATTTTTTTGAAAAACCTACGTTTCTATATGTCAGTGGTGCTCAAAACTTTTCATGTCAAGGACCCCCCAAAAATATGTATTGTGACGCCCCTGTAGAGGCCCACTGTGCTGAGGGGCGATACAAAACAGAAGTGAGAGCTGAGCGCCATCAAATACACCAACTTCAACACTTTCTTCAACCCAGAAGGTATCAATAATTTAACCACTACACTCCCCATTTATCTAATTGGCATTTTTTTTGGAGAGGTTTGATCCCAATAGAATCCAGGCGTGTGTGAGGAGCGGGAATCTGCATGCTGGAATGTTGCACAGGGAAATCCAACAGGGAACTCTCGCTCTCCTCTCCCTGGAGAAAGCCTAACGAATGCTGGATGACTCCAGATTATTATTATTATTATCATTTTTTTTGCTTCGGTCAGAAAAAAAGGGGGGGGCTCAGCAGAATGTCGTTTAAGTTTAACACATTGACCGCCCTTTTAACATACCTCCGTACTCCCACCTGCCATTCGTCTCCATAGACTTCCATGTAATTGGGTGTGCACGGATCATGCACACCCATGCCTAGATAATGCACCACGTGTGTTCACATTGCTCACAGCTTTCAAACAAAAAAATCCGAATGGAAATCCGTTCAGGCATTCATGAGATAACAGCCACTATGTTTAACAAAGATGGCTGCCAAAATGGCTGCCATGCTTGAAAGATGGGGTTGCTATGGGGGTTGCTATCTTTGAATTTTTTTTTTTTTTTTTTTTAATTCTCGGGACTATCGGGCCTGGCGGGGAAAGACATTGGAATAATCTCGGGACTATCGGGCCTGGCAGGGAATGAGTTAAGCACCAAAATGTGCACCGAAACCAACGCACCCTGTTTAAAATTCACAGTAGAGCAGCTCCAGTTGCGATTCCAGAAGTTCCCTCTGACATGATAGAGAGAGAGAGAGAGAGAGAGAGAGAGAGAGAGAGAGAGAGAGAGAGAGAGAGAGAGAGAGAGAGAGAGAGAGAGAGAGAGATAGGGCTGTCACAATTATTACATAATCTTCTGATCGCCATTATTTGACATAATCACAATTATTTAGTGATAATCGTCATAATCGTTTACATGTTGAAAAAATGTTTATCTGTTCAAACATTTAATTAAATAATTGTGGAAATAGCATCGGCTATTTCCACTATCATTGTTCTTTTAAAAGACAGTGTAAAGTCGTCAAATATGTCAGTAATTTCTTTGTATATTTAAGTTATGTGTCATGATTGCCATGTGCAACTTCAAAGCCTACAAGGCAAACAGAAATGTAATTGTCAACGACAAATACACAATTAAATCGTTAATCGCAATTATTTGAGTGACAATTAATCGTCATGTAAAATGTCATGATCGTGACAGCCCTAATACTGATGGACTCTTGCTTTGATCAGAACCTCATGAGCCCGCGTCCTTGCTATCTTTCCTTCGCCCCCGCACACACACACACACATGCACATGCACATGCATGCACAGCATGCGTGCACTCTAATAAACACCTCTCAAATAAATACTCAAAGACGTCTGATCTCAATACAAATAGCACGCGCGCGCGCGCGCACACACACACACACACACACACACACACACACACACACACACACACACACACACACACAACATATCGAATTCTAGCCTATATAAACTTAGGTCCAACCCATAATCTGGTCCTAGTGCACTTCAGTGCATTAAAGCGCTGATATAGGCCTACCGCTAGGGTAAATCTCCAACCATTTAGCACACTAATAGGCTACTTGTGTCTGTGTCTGTCCACCCATTTTCACCGAAACTCAACCCTTCCCCTAACCCCTAATTCTAACCCTAAACCTAAACTCTAACCTTTGCCACTTTCACACTCACTGTCTGTGTTTTGGCACGTCATTATTATTTTTATTTTTATTTTGTTATAGCATTGCTTTGTGAGCTTGTAGATGGCTATTTTTGGTGTACAACAATGTATATAAATAGCCAAACCCCCTCCCTTGACAGGAGTTGTCCTCACCTTTAAGAGGACATTTTGTCCTGGTAAAGGTAGAACACACACACACACGCACGCACGCACGCACGCACTCACTAAGTGCCCCCATTCCTCCCAGCAACTCCCAGTGAGACCCATTGCTCAGTCGGAGCGTTCCGATTGGTTCGTCCCACCGATACCTCATTGATTCCATTACCCACAGGCCCCTGTGATGTATGGCCCGTACGCTTCACGTCCAGATTGCTTTTTACCTGGCTAGACCCCCTCACACGCATACAGGCTGGACGCATGCACACGCCTGCACGCAGGCACACACACACACACACACACACACACACACACACACACACGCACACGCACACGCACACGCACACACACACACATATATACATTTGTAATACTTGTAGGAAATGTATGATGCTGATTTTATGAATGCTATTATTGAAAGTTTGGGCAATTTTTTCGCCCTGACCCTATAACTTAAAATAGACAATCTACATGACACCGTTGTGCATATATAAGTATAAACTAGTAAGACGCCTCAGGGCGACATGCAAGGTCGCGCCAATTCTTGGCTATCTGGCCAGTGATGTATATCGGACCAGTTACTCAATCTCAACAGTGCCTATTGAGTTTGGCAGAACATGCCCATATATGGGCATTACCAAATATGGGCATTCCCAGATATGCCCGTAATATTGATGACATCAGGACAGGGATCTCTATATATGGGCATAGAGCGGACAAGGATGTAATTCATTTGCAAGTGTGATCTGGGAATGCCCATATATGGACATGTTCTGAGATCACATTGTCGACTATATATGGGCATAAAATATATGGGCATTAAAGGGACATGAAGCCAGAGCGTGATGTCAGAGCAGCAAACCCATTCTGTTAAGAGTGGTTCCCCTGACATCACAGTGACATCAGAGCATGATGTCAGAGTGATGTCACAGTGACAAGGGAACCAATCCACAAGTTTCCAACGTCCCATCGTGCATTGCGCAGAAGGTGATCAACAAGCTCACAACAGTTGCATCTGCGACGCGACGTGAGCTTGTATGTCTGTCTGTACTCCGGAGGTGTCCCACAAATAATTCTACAGTAAATTATCGCAAAAACAGGTGGATAAACTGTAAAGATGTGTACTGATTGACTGAAGGAAGGACTGAAACAGACAGACGGAGACAAGCTGCGACATTTCTCATGGTAAACTGCGACCTTCGGTCGCAACCATGCAGGCACATTACTAAGTGTAAAGCAGGCATTACTCACTCCAACCCCTAACCCTAAGCCACTCAGCTGCGGTATGGGTCGCTGCAGAGCGGGCCGCCTGGGAAACCGAAGGTCCTGGGTTCGTGTGGAGGGGTTCCTGAGCAAGGCCCCCAACCCCTCACTGCCCCCTGAGGTGCTGCCCGGGGCGGCCACTGTGCCCACACTTAGGATAGGTTAAACGCAGAGGACACATTTCCCCGTGGTGTACACCCAAATACAGAGACAAGCACCGCACAGGAGTGTGTTTTCCAAATTGTTATGAACTAGAAGCATCTAGTCGAGGACCGGCCTACTCGGGAACGATGTCTGTTTGCCTGTGTCCATTTATGCCCATATATGGATATATCTGTATCTGTCTGTCTGCGTCCATTTTATGTCCATGTATGGAGATCTCTGTATCTGTCTGTCTGTGTCCCTTTTATGCACCTATGGAGATCTCTGTATCTGTCTGTCTTTGTCCCTTTATGTCCATTATGGAAGATCTCTGTATCTGTCTGTGCCTCTAACTGTGTTGCAGACACAGTGCCGGTTCCGGAAAACCCTGATGTCAGACATCAGCTCCGTATACGAGATTCCGAAACTTACGTGCCAGTTCCGGAAAACCGTGTATCGGGTAGGGCGAGGCTGGGCACTGCACTCCCCGCTGTGGCGGGGAACGCGAGTGCCGGTTCCGGAAAACCGCGTATCGGGGCGGGTCGAGGCTGGGCACTCAAGTATGTGGAGCTGATGTCTGACATCAGGGTGTTCCGGAACCGGCACAAAAGGCTCTGACATCACATACGCCACACACTTGACCTAGAGTTCAAAGTGAAAGTGTGGAAGAAACGTCTATTTGCACTGGAGTGAAGTCAGAATGAGTCAGCAGAAGTGATGTCACAAACGCTGGTTTGTGCCGGTTTCCGGGACAGCCTGATGTCAGACATCAGCTCCGCATACGGAGATTCTGAACCTTTTGCGCCGGTTCCGGAAAACCGCATATTGTGTCGGGTCGAGGCCTAGCTAAGAACGTAGGCAAAGATCTGAGACATCTGCGTGTGAAATTTGGAGTCTGTAGAACCAACCATGTGCTGTGAGGCTTCTTTCATGCGATTCGGGCCAATTCGGCCTCGGCTACAATTAGTAGTCAGGACAGGATGCCTCATCCTAAACCCAACTCGTCCCTCAACATATTTTTTAACCATAAAACAGCCATTTCTTTTGTCTTTTTTTTTTGTTTCACGCACGCACGCACGCACGCACGCACGCACGCACGCACACACACACACACACACACTCTCTCAAGGATGGCCTGCAGGTTCGGAGCGAAGGTCTGAAAATAATGACCTCAACTCAATAGGGGCCACATTAGCATCACATTAACCTTTGCGTGTGTGTGTGTGTGTGTGTGTGTGTGTGTGTGTGTGTGTGTGTGTGTGTGTGTGTGTGTGTGTGTGTGTGTGTGTGTGTGTGTGTGTGAGAGAATGTGCACCTATATGCACGTGCAGGGGTTATAGAGGACAAAGGGTCAAACTCTCCTCCACCCATCCCTCTCTCACTCACTCACTCTCTATCTATCTATCACTCTATCTATCAACCCCTTGCTCACCCCCTCTCTCCCTCTCTCTCTCTCTCTCTTCCCTCTCTCTCCATCTCTCCCTCTCTCTCCCTCCCTCTCTCTCCCTCTCTCTCTCTCTCTCTCTCTCTCGGTTTAATTCTCTTTAAATGGACGGCCTCATTGGCCCCAGCTGTGTTCTCCCTCTTCTTCTCCTCCCCCCCCCCCTCCCTCCTTCCTCCCTGTGTTCTTGCCCTCTCTCCCTCATCCCTTTGTTTTTTTCCCCACTGTTTATTCCTCTCCTGGCACGGGAAGCACCAACACAGCACTAATGCCCTGCGCGCTGAGCAGGCACTTTCTCTCTCTCTCTCTCTCTCTCTCTCTCTCTCTCTGTCTCTCTCTCTCTCTCTCTCTCTCTCTCTCTCTCTCTCTCTCTCTGTGTCTCTCTCTCTCTCTCTCTCTCTCTCTCTCTCTCTCTCTCTCTGTCTCTCTCCTTTCATCTATTTATCTATTTCTGTGTCTGTATCTCCCTCTATCTCTCTCTTTCCATCACTCTCTCATCCCCCCCCTCTCTCTCTCTCTCGCTCTCTCTCTCTCTTCTGTTTCTGACCACGTCTCTCTCTTCTTTTAGTCTCTCTTCTCTTCACTTTCTTTTTTCTTTCAATTAATCTCTCTCTCTCTATCTCTCTCTCTCTCTCTCTCTCTCTCTCTCTCTCTCTCTCTCTCTCTCTCTCGTCCTCCCATCCCCCCCGACTTCTCGCCTCTGAAATAAATATAGGGAAGTGAACCCTAAGGGCAAAAGTCACAGCCCTCGACCCCCATAACACACGCACACACACACACACACACACACACGCACGCACACACGCACGCACACACACACACGCACACACACACGCACACACACACACACACACACACACACACACACACACACACACACACACACACACACACACACACACACACACACACAGTGTCTGCATCAATGTGATGAACTCACTGTCAGTCCAGTGAAGAGAGGTCGGGAGGAAACCTTGTATCTCCATCTTTCCACTTTTTCTTACGGTTTGTTGTAAATTAACCAAGCAAGGCCCGAATTAATTTCTACTTGCCAATTTCTTTTTTTTTTTTTTATTCCTAAATTTTTATCCCACGATTTTTGTAACCCATTTTTTCACCCGGTGCCAATAAGCCCTTTTGCAAATCCCGCCCCATTCTGCCCTGTTACTATGATAGGACATTTGACCCTGGGCAGATTGTTTTTATAGTGGCAGTGAATGGGATTTTTTTTCCCCTTCATAGCCTCATTACAGCTATATAAAGTACCAAAGGAAAAACATCTAGGTGATATTAATAAAAAGGGAAGACAAAGGTACAGTAGTTACATTGCAAAACAGGGGGTTTACCCGAAAATATATGTTTTAATTTGTTTAATCCCAGTGGGACAGAATCCTCTTTGCAGATTCTTTTATAGTGGTAGTGGATGGGATTTATTTTCCCTTCATAGCCTCATTACAGCTATATAAAGTACCACAAAAAACACATCTACGTGATATTAATAAAAAGGGAAGAAAAAGGTACAGTAATTACATAGCAAAACAGTAGTTTTCCCCCCGAAAATAAA
The DNA here is from genome assembly GCF_963921795.1 of Nannobrachium achirus. Classification (NCBI taxonomy): domain Eukaryota; kingdom Metazoa; phylum Chordata; class Actinopteri; order Myctophiformes; family Myctophidae; genus Nannobrachium; species Nannobrachium achirus. Next base: position 42,814,382 of record NC_137829.1, on the reverse strand, counting down.
TGTTTTAATTAGTTTAATCCTCTGGATCAGAAAGAGAATAGACCGCGCATTGCATCCTGGGTAGGAAGAGGACAGAACTATAATCCTAACCTCACATAATAGGCTGGCTTTTCGTAATTCTGCCCATTTAAAATATATGTACCCAATCGTGACTCTTAGACCATTGATATGGTCCATGTGAACTAGTTTGTTGAAGCTTATTCATTATGATGAGCGAGATCACGGCCGAGATCGCGGCCGTACCGGGCGATCGCCGTGTCGCGCACTGCGGACAGTTTTGAAAGCCACATTTAACATTCTCCACTGCACAAACTCCACCCCCGATAGCAAAAAGTGAATGTTTTTTTCTGGTTGGCCAGTCAGGGAGTCTCAGGGACCAATCAGAAGGCTGACAAACGGTCTATTGCCTAAGCTGTAATCCTGGGCTCTACTCTCCCTCTGCCAACCTGGGGAGGGCCCCGAACTGAGCTCATGCTTCCTTCAATGCATGAGGAGTGAGCAGGCCGCTTCTTATCACCTGACAGGGGGGGGCTTCCCCGGTTGGACGTAGCGCGTGGAAGGAACACGTTATTCCAACCAGTTCCATTCCCCTCCATCAGGCGCCCTGGCTGGCCAGGGGGAGGCTTTATAGAGACCAGGATTACTGCATGTTTTTGTGAGGGTATCTACCCTAGGAGACACGGGGAGAACATGCAAACTCCACACAGAAAGGCCCTTTTGCCAACCCCACCTAGGGTGTGGGCACTGATGACGTGGAGGAGGGAACACGCCCCCAGCACCCACAGTGTCCCCCGGCGGGAATCGAACGCAGGACCTTCTAGCTGTGAGGCGACAGCACTATTGACTGCACCACCGTACCGTGTTTTTTAAAATCAGATGGTGTCAGTGGTGTGATATGGATTTTAGAAGTGGTACCCCACTAAATTCATGACGTCACGTGCACGCCACGTACACGCGCGCACATGCACGCGCATGTGTGCACGCATGCCTGCCACGTGGTGCTAGTTGAAGTACTGTATTCAACATCACAACATTTTTTATGTAGCCTAATTATATTTATATTTCTTATTTAGTTACATTGTTAATTAGTTTCAATTAATGTGTTTCAATTAATGAATTTTTTAATTTATTTTATATAAAATAACTTTACATATTACATAGACTTTACTTTATAGACACTTTCTGAACTCTCCCTCCGCTATGCATGCAGCTCTGACAAAACAACACATTGCTTCGTTTTTCTTCCACTCCTTTGAAGTAAACAGATGAGATGTTCACAAAAGGTAAGAACAGCTGAGCTTCCCCGTGACGCAAACGATTGTGGATCACTATAGCCCACAACTTGACGACGTGCGTGCACGCGCGTGTCGTGTCGTGTCGTGTCGTGTGTGCGTGCATGTGGGGCGTGCGTACGTGCAGCTTGAAAAAAAGAAGTCTGGGCTCGCCGAGCCCAACCGAGCCCATGGTATCTCACCCCTGGATGGTGTGTAGGAGTCCTAATCAGAGGAAAATGTAATGTTTTTGTAAGGTTTGATAGCCATAATTCATAAATCATGCTCTAATTTACATTTTGGGGATATTTTTCACCATAATAACATTATGTACATGTTCTAGACATTCTAATGATCACCAAAACAAAATATTACAGGCATTTTACTTATGTTTTTGTGAGGAATAGCTTCAGTGAAAAAGTGAGATGTTGTTCGTCCAGACTCTGGACTCCAGAGATCTTGAAGTTGTGTGAATGTCAGCCTCTGTGGGGGGTATTTACAGTATATGCAAATATCCTGGCCAATGGCATTGTAATACTAAACAATAAGTTTTAATTGTGATGTTAATGTGAAAAAAGAACAGGAAAACAAAGTATTTAAACTCTTTTTTTTTATAAAATAAAAATGTGTCCAAAAAGCGACATTGGGCCTTGCAGGGTTAACGCCCTTCTTTGGCGTCGCAACAAAAGTTGTGAAAAAAGGCGATCTACAAGCTCACAAAGCCGCATAGCGTGCATGCATTGTAGCTCCTTTCGGAACCTCTCCCTCCGCTATATATCTACGGTATATATATCCGAGATGAGGTTCCTTGCAGTTTAATGCCCAAATGAGATTTTTCCGGAGATACTGTTGTTCGCCACGTGCTTACAAGATTCGTACCTTTACCAAACATCGTAGGCAAAAAGTAAAGGTTGCTTACCAGTCTCTAAGATGTATAGTTTTTAAGCTGGAGAAAAACTAAGCGATCGGTTGAAACAATAGCTTTAAATCACTGTTTGGGTCAACTATATGTAGCGTTTATGACAGTAATATTAATATCAATATTAATAAAAATATTAATATTAATAATAAAAAATATATTTTTCATCAAACGCCCTGGTGACCACAACACCCCTCTCCCAACTGCCAGGATTGTGTTTTATTGGTCTCTGGAATGTGCCGATCTTGATAAAAAACTGCACCACAGACCCACACGCATCCTCCTGTCCCCACAGTATGGCAACACACAGACAACATGAAGAACAATGGAAAACATGGAATGCGGCGAATAAAAGCTTAATGAAATAACATTCTATACCATTAACATATGTGTTGTATTCTAACATGATGTACACCAACTATATACCAAGTTGGCATGATGCAATTGGGTATTTCTCTCATTATTTGACTTTTTAACTCAAGTACTCTTTCCATGGTGCAGAACAATGATGCTTGGTATCCATACATGTCTAAAATAACGATGATTATTATTATGGGGCGCGACGTTGGTGTAGTGGTTAGTGCATATACCCTTGGTGCGGAAGGTGAGTGGTTCAAACCCTGCCTAAGCCGACGTCAGCAAGGGGGGAAGACAACAGCCAGCCCCATGGCCTCCCCTAAGTAACAAGAAATCTTGTGAAATACAATGTTGTCAACCAATCATCAAGGACGATGATACACGAAAGAAGAAGAAGATTATTATTATCTGGTCAAATGTAGGAAAATCACGTTCCTTAGAACTCCAGCATCCAAGTTTAGTATTTTATTCTGTCTAAGGAAGGAGGTGGCAAAGAGACTATGTTTCGACTCCACCCATTCCGGGGCTTAGGCACAAGCCCGCCTATTCAGTTCATAAGGAGACTTCCTGTTTCTCCCTCTCTCTCTTGAGAAAACGCACTGAACAGACCACAACAGAACAGCAGGCCCTGAGACTATTTCAGCTGGCCGGGGACGGCTGTCCCCCGGCTAACCAAAACTCTCTTCCAAAAAAACAAGCTTTTGAACAAGGACACCAGGACAGCAGGGAAGACACGTTCTCTTCCTGTCCCGCTCGCAAATACACCAGGGGACACATGTTCTCTGGTTCTACCTTTCTCTGAAAGACTCCTGTGCCATACAGGAGGGACTCACAATTCTTGCATGCTTTTGACTAACGCATAACAGAGTGGACGCCTGGCCTCTGGCCTCTCCACAGAGGGCCACAGCGGCTCTCTCTCTGTCCCTTCATCAGAGGCAAGGTATCCAGAACCGCGATTGGAGCATGCGCGCTCTCGCCGACTTCAGCAACGACATATCTCAACAAATATAGGGTGGATTTCCAGTATCCCCTGTACTTTCTCCTCCAACCAGAGGGGGGTGTGTGGAGCTGCTCCTCCTCTCCAGCAGCGAAGACACCAGACCAGCAGACCGGGAGACTTCCTGTTTCTCCTCTCCTGCCCTGAAGGGGGGTGCACGCATCACTTCCTGTGGCAATCCAAGATGGCGGCTGCCGCATGGAGACAGCATGGCTGGCCGACGCCCAACGCATGCTAGGCAGCTAGCAACCAGCTAGCCACCAGCCCTTTCCTCCTTTTTCCTTTCTTCAGACACGTGACGAAAGCAGGCAAGACAAAGTTTTTACATGTGTCAATGGCAACTAAGATAGAGTAGGGTTAGATATCGAATGTTTAATGATTTTGTATGATTTCATTTCTTTTGGTGATTGTTTGATAAATATGTTTTTGGGGAAACGCTTTGCAAAACTGATCAATGTACAGTATAGTCTGCCATCTATTTTGTACAACATTTTGACAGTTTTAAAATACTATGCCTACTACTTCCCTAGGAACCCATTATCTATCTTTTGCTTGAAGAATCAGACATAGTTATGCTAGTCTGATTGTACATTTTATGATTTTTATAATAAATCACTTTTTCATATTATAACCTAGCAATACAGTGTGGACATTGACATTTCTTTCTGTGTGTTTTGAATTGATGTGATTGGTACTGGAATCTTAAATGCCTAGGCTAATATAAAGAATCTACGTTTCGAACAGTGAACGAGAAGAAAAAATATATTTTTCATCATTTTGTGAAAAACATATATTTTATTATTAATATTAATATTTTTATTAATGTTGATATTAATATTACTGTCATAAACGCTACATATACATCTGTAGTTGGGACTAATCCGATACTTCCGTGACTGTGGAGAGCGGAGGTCCGTTTCTCAGTGGTTTTGTCAACTGAAGGTCAAATAACAAATTGAGCTCCCATGCCCCTCGCAAAAATGCGGGCAACATGTTTGACAGCCGCTGAAAGTATGTGTCTCATTCACTTACTATATAATACTATAAAGGAAAAAATACCCCCCAAAAATCTGCTTTAAGTAGCATGTGAGGGGTTTGGCTTGAAAAACATTCCTTGGGCTAAAAACAGACACCAAAAAACTGAAAAGTGATGACTCATCACTAAACCATCGTTTTGTTGGGCCGTTTTTAGCCCAAGGAATGACGTAGCTGTTCTCTCCAGCTGTGGCAGATGTACCGTACTATGGTTAATATATGTCTTGTGATGACATCAATGTGTCGAGTATATCGTCAGGCACAAAACTCTTATCTCCATATTTTTACTTTTAGCGCGTTTTTGTTTTTCTTTTCATAAACGAATGCCCTACTTGATCAAACTACTGCGTCACACAAAAGCATCAGATGATCCGCAAGCTCCAAACCTGGGACCTGTTTGGAGCTTGTATATAATCTGCTACTTTTGCTACTTTTGAATTTGAACACTGAAAAGTAACATTTTTGGACACATGAGGTTTCCAGACGACAGAGACGATATGGATGTACATTATGGCAGACCAGTAGAATGGAGAGAGTTATGGCACTTACGTCGACTCCCATTGTAAGCGTGGAAAGCTATGGAAGTAGCTAGCTTAGCTTACTGGATGGAGCCTGTTCTCATTCTTAGCGAGCCTTTGCTGCTCTTCAGCCCCGTCCGCCCCCATTATAACCGAGGCATTTTCACTCGCTGGTAAGTAGACTAAATCACGTCTTTTTTCCCCCTTTTAATAATGTTGTCTACCTTGGAGAGGCCCGTGAATGCGTTAAAAGGGTGAAAGACGTGATTTAGTCTACTTACCAGCGAGTGAAAATGCCTCGGTTATAATGGGGGCGGACGGGGCTGAAGAGCTGCAGAGGCTCGCTAAGAATGAGAACAGGCTCCATCAAAGCGTGACACCACTCTCTTCTAAACCACACTGCATTATGGTTAATACATGGCTTGTGATGTCATCAATGTCTGGAGAACAGATGTATTACTCATTGGGTGCCAAAGATAACATTTCTTTTTGGCACCCTGATGCTTCAGAGTACAACTTCTGCTTTAAACCTCAGTTATTTACAAGTTTTTTAGTTTTGTTTTTGGGCTTTTTGCCTTTATTGGATAGGACAGTAGACTGACAGGAAATGGTGGAGAGACAGGGAGTGACATGCGGCAAAGGTCACCCGGATCGGGAATCGAACCGGCGACGCCGACAGGCATTGGTGCCGAAATGGCAATGCCTATATGGTATGCGCCTGGTCCACTAGGCCACCAGGCGCCCTGTTATTTACAAGGTGATTGATTGATTGATTGATTGATTGATTGATTACAATATCAATTATTAGTTAGGGTTAGGTAGGGAAAGCAAGTCTGAAAAGGTGGGTGTTGAGGGAGGCTTTGAACACGGCAAGGGTGGGGGCTTCTCTGATTGAGTGAATGATTTATTGACAGACTGACTTTCCGACTAATACATTGGCTGATTGATTGATTGATTGGTTGATTGATCCACTGGTTAATTGTTGCACTGATTGATTCATTTATTCAAGCATGTGCGTGTAGGCGTGAATCACTGAATAGAGAACACAGAATTGACCTCCATTTGAAACAGCAGTCGGTGGTCTGAGCTGAAACGTCCTTGGGACCTTGCAGTCTCCTTGAAGGAGACACGCGCACGCACACACACACACACACACACACACACACACACACACACACACACACAGTCACACACGCGCGCACGCACGCACGCACGCACACACACACACACACATTGTGTGACCGACACCCAACACAAACACAAAAAAGAACTGTCAGCATGTACGGTTGTAAAAGAACAACTTTAATAATGAAAATGTGTTAAATCTTCACATTAATTTCTCTCTCTCTCTCTCTCTCTCTCTCTCTCTCTCTCTCTCTCTCTGTACCTCTCTCTCTGTTCTCCTGCTGATTCCTCCTCTGCAGGGGCGTCACAAAGGGGGGGGGGGGGGGGGGGGGCTGAGTTACTAGGACCCAAGGTGGAGGGGCCTTAATTATTTTATACTTTAGCTATTGAAAAATAGCAGATCTACAACTAAGCTCACAGCGCAGCACTCACAATCTGCTATTTTTGAAAAGTCGTGAAAATGTGCGCAAATCTTTGAATATATGCATTTTTCCTTCCGGGGGGTCCCTCCCTGGAACTAAATATTTTGAGATGGGGGGTCCATGGCCAAATACATACAGTATCATTTTGGGGGTCCTTCACGTGAAAAGTTTTGAGCACCACTGACATAGAAACATAGGTTTTTCGAGAAAAAAAAATGAAATAGATTTGAAATATTCAAAGACATTTTCACGATTTTTTCAAAAATAGCAGATCTACAAGCTCGCAGCGCAGCACTCGGTGCCGCGCTGCGAGCTTGTAGATCTGCTATTTTTCAATAGTTAAAGCACAAAATAATTGTGCGGGGGCCCGCAGGGAATCCTTGTACCCAGGGCCCAGAATTTGGCGCGACACCCCTGCTCCTCTGTAAGCCTCCTCCCCTCCCCTCCCCGGCTCCTAATGGAGTCCAAGCCTGTTAGAGAAACATGCCATGCTGTAGAATCACTGGGGACCAGGCAGCTCTGGCTGCTGCACTGCAAATCCTCCCGCTCTTACGCTCACGCACGCACGCACGCACGCACGCACGCACGCACGCACGCACGCACGCAAAAAAAGTACAGAACTGCAGACACGAACAGACACATGTACACAGATAAATGTACGCACAATTGCGCATGCACATACACAAATACACACGTGGTGCAGGACATACTGTATTGAAGTGCCCTGCTCGCACACAGACTGCAGTGCGTGCACACACACACACGCACGCACGCACGCACGCACGCACGCACGCACGCACGCACACACACACACACACACACACACACACACACACACACACACACACACACACACACACACACACACACACACACACACACACACACACACACACACACACACACACACACACATGCAAGCCCAAAAGCGAGATATTTCATACCTGGTCAAATGAAAGTAACATAAAATACCAGTAAGACGCCTAAGGGCGAGGTCGTGCCATCTGTCTTGGCCATATATGGATTCTGTCGTCTGACATCATACAAACAATCCCTTTTGTGCCCATATATGGAGATCCCTCAATGCGCTGAGTATCTGACATCACTGTGATGTCACATGTGATGTCACAGTGATGTGTCAGCCTTTTATGCCCCAATATGGAGTATATAATTATAATACCTTGTTAAAGTGACCATTTTGTTAAATTTTGCATTTGTAGTTATTTTACTGTAATTCAACAACATAATAACCAGCACAGATAGACAAAGAGACATTCATGGATTTATATTTATAAGTAACTTATATTTCCCCCCCTGGACCCAGGGTATGGCAGCTGCATACCCTGCCATACCCAACTGACGCCCCTGCACAGACAGAAGTCGTTTTCCCATTGGATGATGTAAGCGCACGGACATAGATTTGGCTACCACACTAATCTATAAATAGGCAACCGCACTCGCAATTTCCCAGAATTGCATCTTTAGTGTGGTTGCCCAACAGGGCAACACATTATAGTCCTGGGGAAACTTTATTTATTATTAGGGTAACTTTTCCGCTGCCATTGGAAATTGACAGACAGACAGACTTCTGTGCAGGATAGGGAATCAGTAGGGAATCAATGGGAGTGGGAATCAGTAGGGAATCAATGGAAGTGGGAATCAGTGGGAGTGGGAATCAGTAGGGAATCAATTGGTGGAGCTTCACATGACAGTTAGCTCACTGCAGAATATAGTCACGTCAGCAACCACACTTATAATTTCCAATTGCATCTTCTCTAGTACTAGTTTAGAATAGATTACTTCGCAAGCAGAGTGCGCAAGTGCTGTGATCGGCTGGGTATGTACCGTTGTTTCCTGTTGAGATTGGCATATTTCCTGGGGCAACCTGCCAAGATCACACAGGTCTTTTTTTTTCTTTTTTACTCTAAAAGAGTAGTACATTTGAAGTTATATTGCAGTGCACATCATGGGGTGATCACTGCTTGCCTCCTGTGAATTATGTATTTTTATTTTTGTTTATTTTATTTTTATTTTGTTGCTGAGTGAAGTCAGCGGACAAAGTGATGTGAGTCAGAGGAAAAAGCCTTGGTGAAATCTGCCAATCTCAACAGGAAACAACGGTATGTTGGTGTCCTCCTTTGTTTAAGCCAGTAACCCAATCAGGGACGAGCATTTCTGGCAACGTCATCATTAAGTGTATAGAGGGTATCTGCACATTTCTTAACTCATCTAGTGCCGTTTGCGTGATGTCACGCAATAAGTACTAGAGTACTTACAGTGCCGAATGCGTGATGTCGCGCAAAAAGTAATAAATTACTGTAACGTTGAGTACATTACCGAGTAGAATGGCCGGATGTCCGGAGACGAAAATCCGCGCTGATTTGTCATCATCACGGCTCCACGAGCACACAATAGTCATCCCATAACATTGAGGTGGACGGCCGATCTCATCTTTAATGTCCATTATCTCAAAACAACACTTTAGAAGCGAAGATGGAGGCAGATGCTCGCTTATATAACACATGTATAAACGCTCCATTGCAATCCAGCATGGCACCACGTAAACAATGATCGGTTCCGGCGCACGACCCGATGACGTCAGACCGGAAGTGATCACGCTGTGGCACTTCTGGCTTTCAAAATAAGAGAGTGCAAGCGGATGGAGCCTGCGTGAGGCACTCTGGACATCATTGCGACCGAAAATCGCGGGCACAAAATGAGTTAAGTGACAATTTAAGGACTTTTAAAACCTTTTTAACTCTTTTACTGCTTCGAACATTAACGCTTGTCCCAATTCTGAACGTGGCTCAAAGCCAATACGAACGCTTGTTCTTTTACCTTGTTTGATCACTGTAAGCTGATGAGGGGTCGCACGGTTGTGTACAGTAAAAACATCTCCCGCAACGCTGCTCTCAAATTTCCACCACACGTAAACATCAATGGAGTCCCAAATCTCTTCCTGGCTGTATTCTGTGGACCTGATCTAGAACATGCATTTCTACTCAAAGTTTGCTTCTGGGGGGGTCCATAGAAGTAAACATTTTGAGATGGGGGTCAGTGGCCAAATACATATCATTTTGAAGGTCCTTCACTTGAAAAAGTTTGAGCACCACTGACATAGAAGGAGTTGAAATGTTGTATATCTGCTATTTTTCAAAAGTTAAAACACAAAATAACGCGTAATAATGCGTTCATGGGGGGCCCGCAGTGAATCCTTGTACCCAGCTAGGGCCCAGAATTCGGTGTGACGCCCCTTGCTCAGGAGGTCGCCTGCTCGAGAACCTGGCGGTTCCCGGTTCGTTCCCGGCGCCGTGTCAAAGTGTCCTTGAGCAAGACACGCTGCACAACTGTTCCCCGGGTGCTCAGCAGCTGGCCTGCCTCTCATTTGGTTAGGAAGGGTTAAATGGAGGACAAACTCCAGGTATATGTGCACATGAACTTGGCCACACACACACACACACACACACACACACACACACACACACACACACACACACACACACACACACACACACACACACACACACACACACACACACACACTCTCCTTGGGAAATCAAGTGAAAAGGGGGTGAGGACCGCTGTATGTGCTCAAATTGTGATCATATACAGACCTAAAACTACAGTAGAATTCAGGTAATAGACTGAGAGACAGACATTATTAGTGTGCACTATTGTTCTAGGTCTGAGAATTCTTTGCCAGCAAAGCACTACTTATCTAGAATACAAGAACGCTCGCCCCAAAACATACTCGCCCCGGGTCAAATCCGGCGACCTCGGAAATGGTCGGCCATGCACCAGATATTCCTAAAAGTAATCTCTGTAAAACCATGCTTAAATTTACAGCCTTACTCCTAAACGTAACCTCATTAAAACCATGCCTAAACCTAGCGTTATTCCTAACCTTAAAGCTATACTGTGTAAGTTGCTCAACTAGTGGTCAGTAGCGGTATAGCAAACCGCGGTCGCGTCTGCTTTTTTCGTCCGTTTTTCGCCGCGGACCGGGCCTTCAGACCACCGCGTCCGCCTCGCCTCGCCGAGACGTATCCATAGAGGTCTTTCGTGTCCCTCTACGAGCAGCGGTTGGGGACTTGCATGCTAAACACCTAGACCAGTGTAAACACTGCAGTGTACTTCCTGAAGAGCTCGGCAGTGTATGATCTGGGCTGTGATTGGCCGGTAGGGAGGCACGTGTACAGAATGATGCATATGACGTAATTTTGCCAGGAAAAACAGCCCCGGTCACGGCCACCAGGGCTCAGTAGAAAACATATAAAGAAAAGGCTTTGGGAGCTGAAATTAACAGAGTGGGTGTTCTAAAACTTTAGCGATTTAATAATTAGGACAATTTTAAGATTTATTTTATTAAAAAAGTTACATAGTATAGCTTTAACCTCAGTAAAACTATGCCTAAACCTAGTGTTATTCCCAAAGTTAACCTAAGTAAAACTATGCCTAAACCTAGCGTTATTCCTAAAGTTAACCTCAGTAAAACCATGCCTAAACCTAACGTTATTCCTAAAGTTAACCTCAGTAAAACTATGCCTAAACCTAGCGTTATTCCTAACCTTAACCTCAGTAAAACTATGCCTAAACCTAGCGTTATTCCTAAAGTTAACCTCAGTAAAACCATGCCTAAACCTAACGTTATTCCTAAAGTTAACCTCAGTGAAAGCATGCCTAAACCTCAGTAAAACCATGCCTAAACCTAACGTTATTCCTAAAGTTAACCTCAGTAAAACCATGCCTAAACCTAACATTATTCCTAAAGTTAACCTCAATAAAACTATGCCTAAACCTAACATTATTCCTAAAGTTAACCTCAGTAAAACCATGCCTAAATCTAGCGTTATTCCCAAAGTTAACCTCAGTAAAACCATGCCTAAAAAACCTAGCGTTATTCCTAAAGTTAACCTCAGTAAAACCATGCCTAAACCTAACATTATTCCTAAAGTTAACCTCAGTAAAACCATGCCTAAACCTAACGTTATTCCTAACCTTAACCTCAGTAAAACCATGCCTAAACCAAACGTTATTCCTAAAGTTAACCTCAGTAAAACCATGCCTAAACCAAACGTTATTCCAAAAGTTAACCTCAGTAAAACTATGCCTAAACCTAGCTTTATTCCTAAAGTTAACCTCAGTAAAACTATGCCTAAACCTAGCGTTATTCCTAAAGTTAACCTCAGTAAAACTATGCCTAAACCTAGCGTTATTCCCAAAGTTAACCTCAGTAAAACCATGCCTAAACCAAACGTTATTCCTAAAGTTAACCTCAGTAAAACCATGCCTAAACCTAGAGTTATTCCTAACCATAACCACAGTAAAGCGAATTCAAGATTAAGAAAGAAAATGAGTGTGTTCTGGAGTCTTCTGGTTAAGATTCCAGGGTCTAAATTTCTACAACCACTGTAGATGGACTAGTTAGATACCTTGGTTAATATAAACAAGTATTGTTTAAACGTACAACTTTAACAGTAGATTTGAATGTATCTGATCATCTACAGTATGTATAAGAATAGTAGTTCACCACTTTTCAACCTGTCTTCATATAATAGGACCTCACTAATGTTCATAATAAAATAGCACATTTTTTTTTCTATTCAGTCTGGGTCTCATAGGAGAGCTGTCAAATCCTTCTACCGGTGACATCATCGTTTGACAAAAAGAAATTAA
>NC_137829.1:42789562-42797062 GCF_963921795.1 Nannobrachium achirus | reverse complement strand
GGCTTGGTTAGGAAAACATTGGGGTTGGGATTAGGATTAGCATATTAAAAATTAAATTAAGAGTTTAGATTTAGAGTTTATAGAGTTTGAGTTATGTCTGATTGTTGTGCTCCAGTGTCATACACTGAAATAGCCGATATACAACAAATGGCAAAAAAGTATAACAATCTGATTAACCACTACACTACATACTTAATTGACTCCCGCACTCAGAGGTCTGTATTTGGCACCTTTCTTTCCCCCAAGACACCAAATCTCTTCACTGAAAATCTAAATATACTATTTTTGCAGTATACTTAAAGTATACCGCTTTAGTTCCATTGATCCAAGCGGATTGATCTCTAAAATAACATTTAACATCACTTAAAGAGGTGGTGCCATGATTTCCCCCCTCTAAAACATGATTATCAGGTATTATGATTATACTAGGAGGAAGATTTTTTCCAAAAAAGTATACAGAAATTGTTAAAATTTGGTTTTTATGTGGCCACACCCCCAGTTCATTAAGTATGCATGGATGTCATGGTGGGTGGTGACCCAGCTGAAGTTAGCCACACCCCACAGTGTTGGGTGAATGGTAATTAGGGGAGGAGTTGATTCTGTGATGTAATAAGTATGTGTGTTTTTTAACTGACACTTTTGACCACAAGGTGGCAGCCGCCAAGAGAAAACAAACAAATACCAAGGGAATACATAATTGCTCATAACAACCACAGGGGTCTAATGAAGTACTGTCAACCTCCTAGACACATGAAAAACAGAAAAAGTGCAAAACTATGGCACCACCTCTTTAACGCGGCTGGCGTCGTGCAATGAAAACACCATCCATTGATTGATACCAACGTGACCATCGGTTAGCGTGTTAAGTGGTCAGATGGGTGGACCGCAAACACTTTTCAAGTGGACCCTGATCAAGGAAAGGTTGGGTATATACCACTGGATCAGGTCAAATCAATATCATCCCTGAAGTTCAAAGGCCAGGGAGAAAAGCCATGTGTTTGGTGTGGATGTAACACTGTCCATATATAGGGTCAGCTGGCTATAGCCTATAGGTAGCAACAGAAAGCAGCAACAGAAAAAGCAACGGGGCTCGCGGGACAGTAAGAAGCATCTGTTCAGAGAATCTAAGTGGCTGAGCTGTGGGATGGGAGGAGGTCAGAGCAGTAAGGTGATGCCAGTCCATTCAGGGCTTTTAATAGCAAATGATAAAACCTTTAAGGCCCTGTGCAGACGACAGCGGTCTCTAGAGAAAACAGCAACATTTTGTTGCGTTCTCACATTTTATCCTGAGTTCAGACGGACACGCAACAATGGTAAAAACGATGTAGTGTGCATGCCATGTCGCTAGGTGGCGGTGACGCGCTATCTGGCAGTGTGTGATGCATGTTCGTTCCAAACATTTCCACCCTGGGACGAGGTTTCACTTTGTTGCTTTTTCAAACCCCGAAAACGCTGTTCTCATTAAACGGGTGGATTATCTGACATTTTATTTTAGCATTGTGTACATGGGCCCTTAATCAGTTATTAATCTGAGTGAAAGCCAACGCAGGAAGGTAAGAAAATCAAAAAAGGTTCAGGGGAAATGAATGGAATCCTATGCTTTTGGTACCAGAACAGTGCAACTAGCGGCCAATCATAGGAACTTTTAGTTCTGTGTTTGCTTCATTTTAAATCCGGAACAATATCAAGCGAGCAGGTTGTGGGTTTCATACGGGAAACCATATTCAGCAAACAAGGGAGGGACACCGGCTCAAACTGACAAACTGCCGTAGAGACACAGGAGAGACGAGACACGGAGGGGTCTTTGAAAGGAGGTGATCTGATCATGCATAATCTAATGTCAGTTACCTTGTCAACAACAAATGTAAGAGAATGTTCACAGCTCGATGGGGACACATCAAGGTCGACAGTAACCGGAGGCTTAAGTCCTGCATTTAGAGTCAAGGCCACGTGTTCTATACATAATTCTCTCACATCCATCCAAGTGGACTCTGGCCATCTCAGAGAGGCGTGGGCATGTCAATTATAAGATGAGCTGTGGGAGGAGAGTTTGTCTATAGTATTCAGAGCTGTTCTATATGATTTCTGGATATACGTACATTGATTCACTTTAAAGTATTGCACAGATTGCATTGCTCCAAATCTAAACTTAGTCAAAGTTACCCATCCGTCTCACCTGTGTGTGATAGATGTGGTATTGCAGAGGGTCACATATCGTCGTTGTCGGGTGAAAACCTTGTACGTCCAAAACCGTTCGTTTTGCATTTATCATTTTAAAAATGATTTAAATTAGTGAAAACAGCCGATCTACAAGCACACAACGCCTCGCACCGCGAGGCGTTGTAGATCTGCTGTTTTCACTAGTTTTGTGCGACGGCCTTGTACGATGAAGCATGCTCTCTCTTTGCTAAGAACAATTCCATCATCATGATCCCCCCAAAAATTGACATTGCTTGTCAATAGTTGAGTACAGTATGTGATCTGGATAATCTGACTGCTATGGTGCAATCGTGCATCCTTCACTTATGGACTCTTGACTATCCCTGATTTCTGATGGTCATCGATCCCACAAATATGTCCTTTTTTGTGTAATTTGTTTCTGTATGTAATCTTATTTTTATTTTTTCATTCTGTGTCTTGCATTGTTAGTTAGCTAGGGAGACCGAGTCGACGAACTTCGGGGTCGCCACAGCGGCAAGTTGGGCTCCCATCGACTTTCTATACAGGAGGAAAATACACAGATTTTTTTTTCTGGGTATTTAAGTAGGATGTGAGAGGTCTGACTAGGGGTTTGTCATGATGCTGAATCCATTGCAAGCATTTGTTTTGCACAAAAAACATTCCTTGGGCTATAAATGGCTCCAGAAAACGATGGTTTAGTGATGAAAAGTGATTAGTCATCACTTTTCACCGTTTTGTGGGCGTTTTCTGAGGCCATTTATAGCCCAAAGAATGTTTTTGTGCAGAACAAATGCTTGCAATGGATTCAGCATCATGACAACACCCTAATTAGACCCCTCACATCCTACTTAAATACCCAGAAAGAAAAAAAAAATCTTTGTATTTTCCTCTTCCGATGGGAGCCCAACTTGATTTGGCCGCTGTGGTCGCCGACGCGGGCGCCCTAGCTAAATCATTAGAGCATGCCCTGGGCTACATCTGTGCAAAACGCTTTTAGACTAATGTAGCGCAAAATATCCCTAACGCCCCCGACTATTAAGCAAAGCAAAGAACTAAGAAGGGAATGTTGGAAGGAACCAAGGAGCCGCTCACACACTGTAGTGTTTGAGCTCTGAACAACACACACACACAAAAAGACATTACTTCTACAATCAATGTAGGAGCTGAATGTTCAGCTAACATAACAGATGATTTCTAAGCTGTCTCCCAGGGGCGTCACACCAAATTCTGGGCCCTGGGTACAAGGATTCACTGCGGGCCCCCCATGAATGTTAACTATTGAAAAATAGCAGATATACAAGCTCACAGCGCGGCACCGAGTGCCGCGCTGCGAGCTTGTAGATCTGCTATTTTTGAAAAATCGTGAAAATGTGTGCAAGAAACTTATGTTTCTATGTCAGTGGTGCTCACACGTTTTCATGTGAAGGACCCCCAAGATGATATGTATTTGGCCACAGCTAGACCCCCCATCTCAAATTTTTTAGATTTGCGCACATTTTTACGACTTTTCAAAAATAGCAGATCTACAAGCTCGCAGCGCGGCACTCGGTGCCGCGCTGCGAGCTTGTATATCTGCTATTTTTCAATAGCTAAAGTTACTATAGGGCCCCTCCACCTTGGGCCCTGGTAACTCAGTCCCACTTTCCTACCCCTTGTGACGCCCCTGCTGTCTCCACAGGGATGCATCTCTCTCTCTCTCTCTCTCTCTCTCCCTCCCTCTCTCTCTCTCTCTCTCTCTCTCTCTTTCTCTCTCTCTGTCTCTCTCTCTCTGTCCTCTATGCACACGTTCTTCCTATTTCCACTCTCCTCCAGTTCCTCCTCGAGCCAAAAAGAAAAAAGAAAAAAATCCTCCCTGCTGATTCTCCTGCCTCCCACAACACTATAATAAGATTACAGAACTACTCTGCCGTGTGTGTGTGTGTGTGTGTGTGTGTGTGTGTGTGTGTGTGTGTGTGTGTGTGTGTGTGTCAGAGTTTCGTGCAGTGCAGAGCTGGACAGGAAGGCTTCCATTAAAAGGGAAACTGGCTTACACCAGTTGAGACTGCTGAGATACAGTGAGGGAGAGAGAGAGAGAGAGGTGCTGCATAGCTGCCTCGCACGCACGCACACACATATGAGCGCGCGCACGCACGCACGCACGCACGCACACATACATACACACACACACAGGAGTTTTGTTGTGTTCCTTTATCCTGCTTGGTGGTTTTAGCTTGAAGACTAAAGAATAACATGGAATTAGCCTGGAGATCCTTCTGCTGTGAAACCTCCCTCATTCTCACAGGCAGGCTGGCAGGCTGGTTGTCTGTCTGTCTGTCTGTCTGTCTGTCTGTCTGTCTGTCTGTCTGTCTGTCTGTCTGTCTGTCTGTCTGTCTATCTGACTGACTGACTGGCTGGCTGTCTCTCCCTCTCAAGCTCTCCAGGGGCGTCCATTGGGTATGGCAGGGGTATGCAGCTGCCATACCCTGGGTCAGGGCGGAAAATAAAATGTACTTTTTAAATATAAATCCATGAATGTCTCTTTGTCTATCTGTGCTGGTTATTGTGTTGTTGAATTACAGTAAAATAACTACAATTGCAACATTTAACAAAATGGTCATTTTAACAAGGTATTATAATTCTCCACACTTGTATTCTCCCTATTTTGACAAGATGGTATATTCCCAGGTTCCGCAGGTTTAGCTGCACTTGAACAACCGTTCCAGCTAGGTTGTCATATCCAGCCCAAGAAACCGTAGAAACTAGGGGAAAAAATAAAATGTACTTCTTAAAATAAATGTATCATGCCTGTAGCTAAGGTATGGCAACATGACGGCAAGACACCAGTCATGTTGCCACACCTTAGCTTTGCCACTGGATGAACAGCGGGGGCAAATGGGCCTGGGGTATCCAAAGGCATCATTGATGGCATAGTAAAAAAAAAAAAAAGTATATTCCCAGGTTCCGCAGGTCAGCTGCACAGGTGCAATGGGTGCAAGACACCAGTCATGTTGCCATACCGTAGCTTTTTCTGAACTGACGCCACTGAAGCTCCCTCTCCCTTCCCCTTGAACTCTCACTCTTCTTTTCTCTCATGTTCTCTTAAATTGCCTTGTAAGAGGACACATCAAGAATGGCTCCACTATCTGTAAAAAGAAGAAATCAGTGAACCGGAGGTCTACAAATTAACAATAATGTTTCATTATTGCCCAATTGACACTGTACAAATACATTTTATTTTATATATAATGATGATAGCATAACCCAGACAGCACAGCGACATAACGCCGATGCCTACACTCCCTCTGTAACGATGTAGGCGCCATGTAGCGTCGGGAGCGTTCGCTCATTGGGAAGATGCATTTGCGACGTCGCTTGCCAATTTAGCTCCTCGCTCGCGCAGCGACGTCACAAATGCATCTCTTACCAATGAGCAGACGCTGCTGACGCTACATAGCGCCTACGTTGTTAGAGGTCGCAAATGCATCGCTGTGCTGTTGGGGTAACATTGCCTATTGTTGTTATCAATATTGTTATTAAAAGGTGAAACTGCAGGATAGAGCAGGTTCAACAATTCTGGTTCTCACCCTCTTTTCCTTGGACCCCGTACACACAACTCTCAAGTGTTACAGGCCAAAGCATGAAGCAGGTTGCCAAAGACAGTCATCACCATGAGGCCGATTAAAAAAATGTATATGTTTTTGAGCGGTGCAAACCTCTCCTATAAGTGGCTGTGCGTGTGTCCGTAGCCTTTTTCCTCAGCGTTTTGCTATAGTAAAATGTGTGTGCGTAGCATCATGTTTGTCTAGTGATGTCACATGTCGTACGTCTGTAGCCTTTTTCCTCAGCGTTTTGTCATAGCAAAATGTGTGTACGTAGCATCATGTTTGTCTAGTGATGTCATATGTCGTATGTCTGTAGCCTTTTTCCTCAGCGTTTTGCCATAGCAAAACGTGTGTGTGTAGCATTGATTGATTGATTGATTGATTGATTAGAAGTTTGCATAGGAAAAGGTACAGTTTCATTACGGTACAGTTCACTGGTACAAGGTCTACTAAAAGGAGATCCATGAAAAGACTAAGCTTATTTCCACTGGAAACCATTGAAGTATCTCATATAACATTGAATGACAGACAAATAGAACACAGTACTATGCAGTAGATATGTAAAGAAAAACAAAAAAGAAGACAGTAAGTCTAAAACAAACAGTATATACAAAGAAGGGGCAGGGGAGGGTAGGGTTGGGCTAGGTTCATTTTTTTACCAGTTGCGAACGGCTGCTGCCTGTAAGTGGTTTTTCAGGGCAATTTTAAAGGATGCTAGTGATCCACACTCCTTTATGGCCTTCGGTAAGGCTTTCCACATTTTGGTGGTATAGCAGAAAAAAGAGTTTGACCCTTTGTTGGTTTTGACTCTGGGTTGAAAGTGATCTGTGGCGCTGCCTCTGGTGTTGTAATTATGGACATCCTTAATGTTTATAAAGTATTTTGATAGGTACTTGGGTATCATAGTGGTGTAGTGTATCTTGTACACCAGGCCCATTGCAAGTTGCTGTACTCTGTCATCTACTCTGAGCCACCCCACTCTTAACTGGTGAGTAGCGGTGAGGTGAGTCTGATAGGGAAGGTTAAGCAGGACCCTAATTAGTTTATTTTGGGCTGTTTGGAGTTTAGTTTTCAGGGCTTGTGGGGCGTCACGATACCATACGTGGACTCCGTAGTCAAAGAGGGGCTGGATTATTGCACCAGCTATGGTCTTCAGTGTGTTGAAATTGACCATTGGGGCGATCCTCTGTAGGAAACGAGTTTGTTGGTTGATTTTATTTATTACTTTAGAAGTCATCTTTTCACTGGAAAGATTAGCTTCAAGGATTCATCCTAAGTAAGAGATTTCGTTTTTTCGTGTTATGACCTTGTCACCCACTTTGATTGTGAAGTTATCGACTTTTTTGAGGTTATGATTTGATCCAAAGAGGATGGACTCCGTTTTTCCCAGGTGAATTGATAATTTGTTGTCGTTAAGCCATGTGCAGATCTTACTTAGTTCAGAGTTAAGTGTCTTTTCAACCTGCAAGTGGTCCTGCATAAGCATAGCCTGTACATCCTACTCAAATCATAGTCTGAAGATGTTATGCAAGCACGACCACCGCTCACTTCACATTGGGTGTGATTTTTTCCTTGACCAACAGGGAGTGCGCAAAGTTTCACGTCAATCCAATCAGCCGCTGCATTCATGATTTGCAAAGCATTTCATGATGAGATTGCGGTGGGAAAGTCTACGCTTGGGGTGTTGGCCAGGTTGTCATAGGGAAAGGAGGGATACACATCCTGGTGTTATAGCTGA
>NC_137829.1:42782062-42784562 GCF_963921795.1 Nannobrachium achirus | reverse complement strand
ATAATATATTTAAAATGGTGTAATTCTTTAGTGCTGAATTTGTGCTGAATTGTGCCGTACATTTTATAATTTGTGCTGGTATCACTTTTTAGTTATTCTACATAACACTACTGTTCTGCTCCTATGTTCTACCATTATCTCCATCGCCCTCTGCTGGCCACACCACTGTAATGATGCTAAATCTGCTAATTCATAACCATACATATTTGTATATATAAATATATATAAAAACACAATTGATGATTTCAATGGCACAAATTTGAGCACATCGAGCACTAAAGAATGAGATCCTTTTTTCCCGATTTGGAGCCAAAAAATTGGGGGTGCAAGGCTCAGCAAAACTATAACTTGAAATATCTCAAAAATGATACCAGCACAAATTAGAAAATTTACGGCACAATTCTGCACAAATTCAGCACTAAATAATGACACCATTTTTATATATCTTTTCATCATATTCACACAGGTTGACTGCTCCACTCTAAAACGGACCGCTGCCTAATCAAAGGCTCAGAACACCTACTGCACTCAGGCTGCACTGTGTGAATGTAGTGCTGTATCCAACATGACAGCCATGTAAACAAACACACAGCATCATTTACAACTAAACGTTGCTCTCAAGAAGGTTTTTTTAAAAACATTTGAGGGCGAGAAATAGATGATATAGTATCAGAAAATGGATTCTATTTGATCAGCACTTCCTTGTTTTCCATGCGACGTGTTGCGCTGGGGGGGGGGGCGCCCAGCACAACACTTGTGGAACACTTTAAGCCGTCTGTAAACAAGGACATACTTAGTTTTTTCTTCTTTTTTTTTTTTTAGTCAAATTATTAATTGTATTGAGTAGCTGGGTAATAAGTGGGATAACATCTTGCTCAACGGTGATTATGGAGTGATAGGAGCCCTTCAGGTTGATATGCCACCGACGCGATATCAACCTGTCGGTCTCCTATCACTCCATAACCACCGCTGAGCGAGATGTTATCCCTTACTCATGACACCTTCGTATATGTTTCCAGTTGAAATCGGCTGCCAAGCCATTGTGATGTGAGCTTGTAGATCGCCTGTTTTAGCTATTTGTCAGTTTACAGGGCTTAACCACTTAAACCCCTGTCACGACTGCCACACCCACCCCACCCCCCCTCTTTCTACTTCTCTATCTAATTATAGGAGTGGAGACAGCTAGGGGTGCGAGTCAGCGGGCGACCAATCAACAAGCCTATAAAGCAGGGGTCTCAAACTCGATTTACCATGGGGCCGCTGGAGGCAGAGTCTGGCTGAGGCTGGGCCGCAGCCTCAGCGCATATGCACGCGTGTGCAGCGCGTGCATGTGCGCGTGCACATGCACTAATAAAACAAATTAGTGCATGTGCACTAATTTGTTTCATTATCATACTGTAGCTTCATACCAGTCTAACAACTACTGTATCTATCTCCCCATCAAAGACATTTAAAAAAATCCAATCTTCTCAAATGTCTTTTTTATTTTTTTAACACAAAATAAGATGAACAAGGACCCTGGTGTAACCAAGTTGTGTATAACTTTCCTCAGGTACATCCCTTCTTTGGTAGTAAATTTGTATGGACCATGTACTGTACTGTTAACTGTACTGTATTATTAAAGTCCATTCATATAAAACTTGCGGGCCGCACTAACATTAAACTTTCATATTAAGGTGGGGGCCACAAAATATCGTCTTGCGGGCCGCAAATGGCCCCCGGGCCGCCAGTTTGAGACCCCTGCTATAAAGCCTTGGGTCAACGCGTCATGCTCTGCCAGCCCAGATCATTCTAGTCTCTGGTTGACCTGGTCAGTCACGGTAACATCCTCACTGTGTTATTCTGAATACGTACATGTCTCTCCTGTGTTTGCAGCGACCACCTGAACCCTGGAACCTTAATTGGTCTACCTCGCCCTCCCCTGCTGTGACCTGATCCACCACTGCTGCTACCAGGGACGTGCAGAGAATGTTAGAGAGGCAGGGGCTGACATTTCTAAAAGGGCCTTTTGGTGAAAATATCGAAAATAGCAAGCCTTGATGCCACACTGAACTAAGCATAATCAAGCGAATACTGGAGATGTGGCGTAACGGCATAGATTTCTACACAGAGAGGGCAATTCTTTCAACATAAGATGCCGCATTCAAGTTCAGGAGAGTTTGGACAAGGCAATTCTCTTGAATGCTGCCTTCATGGTATGGCATGGAAAGGGGGCAATTTTGCATTTCTTTCACCATAGTAAGAGGGCACTTTTGTACAGACAGATAAAAGGGCAGGGGCTCAAGCCCCCTTTGATGTCTATGTGTGCATGTGCCTCCTGACCACTACACTCAGCTCCAATGGCGGGCGGTGCATTTTATACCCAGGCCTTCATATCAATCCTCCCATGAGCTCAGCGGTTAGAATTGCGAACAAATTCACGTGATTATAGTGTCATTCGACATAACCAGGCAACAACGGACAACACAGATATATCCAAACCAAGCCGATGAGATCGGAG
>NC_137829.1:42759562-42777062 GCF_963921795.1 Nannobrachium achirus | reverse complement strand
TAAAAATCTACAGAGTAACTAGTAACTAGAATGAGCCAGTCTTTTGAACGGCTCTTTGAAAGGAACGGATCCCAGAGATCCGGCTCACTTCAAAGAGACATAAATCCAACAATAAATCCCATCTCTAGTTCTCTCCCCAACCTGAACATGTCACGACAGAGACTGCATGTTGACGTCATACCATGAGACATTTAGATGGGGTCAAAGATCATGTCTCACCTAGACAAAAAGGATCTGACACAAATGTTGACCTGATGGTCAAGATTCAATTCATCCCCTGAGCAAGCAGGGGAGCTGGCTCTATTAGCTCAATGGTAAAAATGTCAGCACTTGTGCAGGAAACCGCGGGTTCAAATCCAGGGTAGAAGAGGACAGTTACTTCATATGAACACTCAGGTTTGAGGGGACTTAGAAAGACAAACCATGAATGGGAAGTGAAACGTGAGAATAATAATGGAATGGCAGCTGTATAGGCTACTCTGTATGTTGTTGTCGGGCAGAAACCTTGTATCTCCATATTTCAACTTTCTGTGTTTTTTTTTTGTTGTTTTTTGTAAATTAAAGAAGCTATAGTCAACTTTTTCATTGTAGGGCCGACACTTTGTTTACATCCTAGTCTATAGACTATTATTTTACGCTTTCTGTGGTCATTTTTGAATAGAAACACATATATGAAGCTTATTTTTTTATAAAATATTTCCGAAACATTATTTTTATTTTAGCATCCGTTTTTCAAGAAAAAGTTGACTATAGCTCCTTTAACGCCCTACTTGATTATACAGCGTCACGCAAAAGCATAAAAAATAAGTTATCGAGGTTTTGATGCCTGCATTTGCACAAAAGAAGTGAAAACAGCAATAGCAAAGCTCACAACGAACCGTGTTGGACATACAAGGTTTCCACCCGGCCGGCAGCGAACCATATATTATAATATGTGTATGAGAGTGACACTAGCGTGGGCCGTTGTACACTCCATGTACGAAATATGAATATCAATGCATGAATATGCATTTGCAGCTGTTCCCTGCTTTTGGTGGGTGGCTCTATAATTTGTGAGGTGTGTGTGTGCGTGGGTGTGTGTGTGTGTGTGTGTGTGTGTGTGTGTGTGTGTGTGTGTGTGTGTGTGTGTGTGTGTGTGTGTGTGTGTGTGTGTGCGCGTGCAAGCGTGCGCGTGTGTGTGTGCGTGCGTGTGTGCGCGTGCGTGCGTGCGTGCGTGCGTGTGTGTGTGTGTGAGCAGCTGGTGTGTACATGGTGGGGCAGAGGGTGAGCAGCAGGGAGTGTGAAGACCACGGGCAGGTCCGTTGTCAGAGTTACACAACCCAGCTGTGTCCCGCAACACACCTGACGCTCTCTCTCTCTCTCTCTCACACACACACACACACACACACACACACACACACACACACACACACACACACACACACACACACACACACATACACACACGCACGTATACTTGCACACGCACAGTCAAACGCGCGCACACACACACACTTTCAACCCAGCGTCCATGTTATGGGCAAGTCACTGTGGGCGAAAAGTGTTGAAAGACATAGTCTGTATCTAAAATGCAGAAAAAACTGATCTACAAGCAATGTCACAACGCTTTTCCTTGTAGGACAAAGTAGAGCTTAACCAACCAACCACAAAAAGATGTAACATTACGGGACAACATATTTTCTCCAGTTGTGCGCCTGCATGGTCACACGCCCCCAAAATGGCAGCTCTACAGCGCTAGGTGTGAGGTGAGATTGGTGCACAACCATGGCATTGATTGATTACTAAACTGCATTGTCAAAGGTGTGAAAAGTCTCTTGCATCAGCAGCAGTCACCTATTGATACTGAAACCGTGTATGTGACGGTAATTATGCCACACCAACTACAATTAAAGGAGTAGTTCACCCCCAAAATGACTTTTTTTCTATTGATTAGTCACCCCATTGAGACTTGAGTTCAAAAATATCTTTTTGTATTCATCGCATTCCAAAGACAAAAACATTTAGGCCTATTATAGTAAATTTACCCCCATTCATTCTGGAATGCAAGGGCCTGGATGGGAACCCAAATGCATTTGGGTCAGAATCGATGGGGGTAAATTTACTATAATCACATGTTTGTCTTAGGAATGCGACAAATACAAAAAAAGATATTATTGAACTCGAGTCTCCATGGCATGAGTAATCAGTAGAAAGAAAATCTTTTTGGGGGTGAACTAATCACTACAATAGACAGAGTATATATCTCATTCAGGGACCAACGGGTGGTGCACACAAAGGAGTATCTTCACTCAGTCCACAGAACTCTATACACACTCATCTTGCTTGCATTGTAGCTGGCAATTAAAATAAGCCATCTGCCGTCACGCGCAGTTGTCGTGATTTTAAATTAATTTCAAGTGCTCAAAACACGTTAATAATAATACGACTCTGTTGCACTTCACCGTGTCAAGGTGGCAAGTAAATCTGCGGCACTGAAGCACATGCCGTGACATATGGAATAAGTCGGGGCACAGCCCTGAGCTGTACACATGATGAAATGTTTCTAATATGCACCTTTTGAATGTAGGGTATCTTCTTCTTTCAACTAATTCCCATCAGGGTCACCACAGTGTGTGTGTATACACCAGGGGTCTTCAACGTTTTCAGGCCAAGGACCCCTCAGTTGAGACAGAGAGAGATGAAGCAGGGACCCCCACAACCTGTTCATAGATTCCATATAGTTTCATTGTTTGACAGCACAATCATCAGTGTATTTTGGATTCATGTCAATTTGTGTTTTCAGATATTTAACCACTTGAACCGTCACTTAATAGTTGATCTTTCACTCTGTACTTGGTCTGCTCTTTTTCCCCTCTACAAAACCTCTTTGCCGAAAATAGCAGATCTACAAGCTCACAGCGCCTCGCAGCTTTTTGGCTAAATTTCTCCAAAACGCTAGGGTTCAAATGGTTAATATAAAAAAGCAGCAAAAGGGTTTCTATCACACACAGATTTGGAGGAGCCCACTGTAGTGATTCTGAGGACCCCCTAGGGGTCCCGGACCCCCTGTTGAAGACCCTTTGGTATACACTCTTCCATCTGGTTCTGTTTTCCGCGTCTTCCTCTGTGACTCCTGACACCTGCAGTGTCATCTCTCACCACTTCCATAGACCTCCTCTTTAGCCTTCCTCTTCTCCTCTACCTTGCATGCAGCTCCATCTTCCTCATCCTCTCCAATGCCCCCCTCGTCCCTCCCTCTCACATGCCCATGCCTCAACCTCTAACCTGGGCTTAAGCTGGTTGCACACTGCTGCGTTTTTCGGGCCGAATATCGGAGTGAATTTCGGAGAACGCAAATAAAAAAATCAACCTCACGTTATGTCAGTCACGTTTGCACACTGCCGCCCGTTTCACGCACCACTCGGTCCCTTGCTCTCTCTATCTCTCTCTCTCTCCTTGCCCTGAAAAACGCATTTGGCAACGAAAAACGCAGCAGTGTGCAACAACCTTTACTCTCTATACCACATACCTTTGAATCTTAGGTTGGCAGGTACAAGAGTAGCGCACACACACACACACACACACACACACACACACACACACACACACACACACACACACACACACACACACACACACACACACACACACACACATACACACACTGTAACTATGGGACTCAAATACTAATACCCTAATACACTAATGCAGGGGTCTTCAACAGGGGGTGTCCTCCTTTTTTTTATTAATCACTTGAACCCTAGTGTCCATATTCTGAGAACTTTAGCCAAAAATAGCCGATCTACAAGCTCACAACGCCTTGCGCTGCGAGGCGTTGTGAGCTTGTAGATTGGCCATTTTTGGCAAAGATCTTTGGTGTAGAGGGGAAAAGAGCAGACTAAGTACAGAGTGAAAGGTCAAGTTTATTAAGTATTGACGGTTCAAGTGGTTTAATATCTGAAAACACAAATTTACATGAATACACTGACGATTGTGCTGTCAAACAATGAAACTACATGGAATCTATGAACAGGTTGTGGGGGGGTCCCTGCTTCATCTCTCTCTCAACTAAGGTGTCCTTGGCCTGAAAACGTTGAAGACCCCTGCACTAATGTATAATATTGGCGCTGTCAGGCGTAAACCCTATGTGCTCAAAACTGTTGATTTGCTAGAAATATGAAAAAGGAGCCTGTGTTCCAATGGATCCCATGGAGTTATTATTCAGTCCCAAGCTCTTGTTAATACTTTTCAACGCTTAAAGGAGGACTTCACCATTTTTCAACCTGTCTTCATATAATAGGTCCTCACTAATGTTCATAATAAAATAGCACATTTTTTTTCCTACTCAGTCTGGGTCTCATAGGAGAGCTGTCAAATCCTTCCACCGGTGACATCATCGTTTGACAGATTTTTTTTAAACATTAAAAAAAAGAAAAAGAAAAAAAAAAAGAACGATGGCTTCCTCTTTAACATTGCAACTTTTCAGGAATAGAAAGTCTGCAGTTTCTATTAGCTTGCATTTCCCATTGATGATATGTCACCGGTAGAAGGATTTGACCCACCCACAGCTCTCCTATGAGACCCAAACTGAGTAGAAAAACAATTGTGATATTTTATCATGAACATTAGTGAGGACCTATTATGAAGATTGGTTGAAAAGTGGTGAAGTCCTCCTTTAAATATGTATAAAACCCACAGACACACATAACCACTTTTACCAAAAAAACGAACAAAAAAAGAATAGCAGATCTATAAGCTCACAACGCACACATTGTGGCGCGAGGAGAGCTTATAGATCTGCGATTTTTGGGACACTTCTGTGTGACTTTTGTTTGACCCTGTAGTATGACGAAGTATTAGGGCATCCGTTTATGGAAGAGAATAAGAAAATATTGTTGAAGAGATGAAGATACATGGTTTCTGTCCGACGGCAGCCTGCTCTGTTTGCTCTGGGATTGGTTGAATCATGATGCTGTTCCTTGTACGTCGTCAGCCAGTGGCCGCGTGCCAAACTGGTCCTGAGTCCGCGCCTAGAAACCGCTTGGCAGATGTACTTAATCATCTGCCGGCTATAATGAATGACCCTGGAACCACTGGCCAGGAAATATGTCCACGACATGAAAACTTTGTCTGGGGACACCGCCATGGTAACTAATGATTTCACTGAAGACATCTTCAAATTAACCACATTGAGTCCCTATTTTGGGCATGTCATTTGACGATTTATTTTAGTTTATGTTGTAGTATTGTATTGTATTGTATTGTATTATCTTTATTATATGTATTTCAGATTAATTGAGTACAAAGGACTACAATGGCAAAATAGGCCCCTCTGAGCTTTTTGTGTTATCATTTTAGCATGAAATGTAATTTCCTTTTTAAACAATTTAAAAATGTTCAACATTTTTAGGGGCGCCTGATGGCCTACTGGTCCGGGCGCATGACACATGGGCTCTGTGTAGCCTGGTGGCGTCGCCGGTTCGATTCCCGATCCGGACGACCTTTGCCACGTGACACTCTCCGTTTCTCTCCCCATTTCCTGTCAGTCTATACTATCCTATCAAATAAAGGCATAAAAAGCCCCCAAAAACAAAACCAACATTTTCAAAAAATAGCGATCTCATTCAACATGTGAGCTTTGTAAGATCATCTACGTTCACTATTCGGTGTATGATGAAGTGTATCGCTGCTGTCAGCAGAAACTTCATCTCTATATTATAACTTATTGTGTTTTATTGTGAATGATCATACTACAGTCTCACAATAGTGTCAAAAGTAGCAGATCTGCAAGCTCGAAGAAATGCGATTGATGAAAGCAACACGTTTTGACCTAGTTGATCAAATAATGTTGAATTAGAATCCTAAAAAGTAACAGTTTTGACGAGTTAACTGGTTAAGTGGTTAAGAAAAGGTTTACGTTTTTTTTTCTTCCCTCTGCTTTAGTCAGCAGTAGAGTCCTAGCCGGCCTATTAGGGCAGGGGTCTTCAACGTTTTCGGACCAAGGACCCCTTAGTCGAGAGAGAGCTGTAGCAGGGACCCCCACAACCCATAGATACCATGTAGTTTATTTTCATCGTTTGACAGCACAATCATCAGTGTTTTTTGGATTCTTGTCCATTTGTGTTATCATATTTAACCACTTGAACCGTCAATACAAATAAACTTGACCTTTCACTCTGTACTTAGTCTGCTCTTTTTCCCCTCTACACCAAACCTCTTTGCCGAAAATAGCCGATCTACAAAGCTCACAACGCCTCGCAGCGCGTGCTTGTAGATCTGCTATTTTTGGCTAAAGTTCTCAGAATATGGACACCCAAAAGCTTCTATCACACAAAGATTCGGAGGACCCCCTGCAGTAACTCCGAGGACCCCCTAGGGGTCCCGGACCCCCTGTTGAAGACCCCTGCTATAGGGCTAAGTGAAGATTTGCATGAATAAGCACAGTGGCGGTCGGAAGATGGCTAAATGGCGGGTGGACAGGGGGGGGGGGGGGGGCAGCATTTTCAAACATTATAGAAAACATTAAAGGTATTTGAGTGTGGTATATGGGCTAATAATGCTAGCAGAGTGCACTCTCACACAATAACATATTCATAGGCTCATATTATAGGCCTATATCCATCTGTGCGCGCACGTGTGTGTGTGTGTGTGTGTGTGTGTGTGTGTGTGTGTGCGTGTGCGTGTGTGTGTGTGTGTGTGTGTGTGTGTGTGTGTGTACACTCTTTCAGACATACACAATCCTCTTTTCCTTGCTCTCCCTCTCTCCTTCTCTTCCAATGCCTCCTCCCCCCTCTGTTCCAACTAATTCCTATTGGCAGAGAGAGCTGTAAAAATCAATGGAGAAAATGTTCCGAAACAGCCAATCTAGAAGCCATCTGCCCCTGCTACTCCACCGAGACCTGACGGTCCCCAGGGATGGAGAGAGAGAGAGAGAGAGAGAGAGAGAGAGAGAGAGAGAGAGAGAGAGAGAGAGAGAGAGAGAGAGAGAGAGAGAGAGAGAGAGATACAATGCAACAGTACACCAAATACTGTGCTGTGCTGTGACAGACAGACAGACAGACAGACAGACAGACAGACAGACAGACAGACAGACAGACAGACAGACAGATAGATAGTAGGGGTGTAAGGATATAGTAACTGCATCGAAATATCGTTTTTAATTTAAAGAAAAAAATCGAAGTATATCGAAATGAAAACAGCTCAAATCGAATCGTATCGTTTGACTTTGTATCACATCGAATCGGCAGAGCAAATAATCGATTGTATCAACACGACCTACTTGTGCATTGTATTTAGCATTTTTAAGAAGAAAAAATGAAAAGGAGGGGTTTGATTACTTTTCCTTTCCATATAGCTACACTGGTCTATCGATAAATGTGTGTAATGTGATCATGTCAAGGTGCAGGTTTGTCCATATGAGTTCAAATACAATTCCCTTAAAAACCTGCACTATCCACACCTTTCACACAGATTTAATGTCTTTGCTAAATAGTCACTATATCGATTTTAAATCATTGAATCGAATCGTATCGTATCGCCATGAATGAACCAATATTGTCCATGTATCGTATCGTCAACCATGTATCGTGATGCATATCGAATCGCTATTAAAGTGTATCGTTAGATAGATAGATAGATAGATAGATAGATAGATAGTGTACAGTATAGACCATTTAGGTTGATACAGTTATTATACGAATATGGACGCTAGGGTTGAACCCTAGCGTCCATATTCTGAGAACTTTAGCCAAAAATAGCAGATCTACAAGCTCACAACGCCTCGCAGCGCGAGGCGTTGTGAGCTTGTAGATTGGCTAATTTTGGCAAAGAATGAAAGAATGTTGGTGTAGAGGGGGAAAAGAGCAGACTAAGTACAGAGTGAAAGGTCAAGTTTTATAAGTATTGACGGTTCAAGTGGTTAAATATCTGAAAACTCAAATTGACATGAATCCAAAATATACTGATGATTGTGCTGTCAAAAGATGAAACTATATGGAATCTATGAACAGGTTGTGGGGGTCCCTGCTTCATCTCTCTCTCTCTCTCTCTCTCAACTAAGGGGTCCTTGGCCTGAAAACGTTGAAGACCCCTGATGTAAAGTGTAGTATGATATTTTATTTATTTATGTATTGTGTGTTTTGTCTGTGTTGGTGGGTTTTTGTCTGTGTATTTTCTGTACTGTTTCCTTTAATAAAACAAATTAAGTGTTAAAATGAAGTGTTAAAAAACAAAGTAGAATAGTGAATGTAAAAACTATTAAATAGGAATAAAAACATACAAATAACCAAAAATCTGACATACACAAACAACCAAATAATCAGCAATCCTGCAAGTTTAGTTGAACAGCACAGCACATAGGATTTCAACCCTGCAAAAAACAAAAATGCAACAGGGGTTGCAGGAGCTTGAATGTGAAAAGTGATACATTGGTTTCATTTGTAGCCACATTGTAACGGGCGGGAGTGGCAGCTTGGAGCATAGAAATGAATACAGCAAGCCCATTATTCCATAGCTTATGAGGACATTTTACACAATGGGCAAACAAGACAAACAAACATGTTCAACAGCGTTCGATTGTGATGAGAGACCATCAACTTTGGTACTGTACCACCAGAGCTGCCCGTTGGCTGGCAATCTCTCGAGTGTGTCCTCATCTGGATTCTCATTATGTATTGTATATCAGGGGTTCCCAAACTTTTTAGTCTCAGGGCACCCCATGAATATCTTTTCAATCCGAGGCACCCCTACATTATAATTTTCACTCCCAGCACCTTATATTTATAGCATATCGTCGTTGTCGGGTGGAAACCTTGTAGGCCTGAATGTCCAAAACCATTCGTTTTGTATTCATCATCTATACAATTTACTAAACTAGTGAAAACAGTTTAGTAAATTGTTTTCACTCGGAGTGCGAGGCGTTGTGTGCTTGTAGATCGGCTAAGCCCCTCCCACTGTCACTGGACCGTACCAATTCTGAGTTGATTCCACAACTAAGTATAAACCAGACTATTTTCCATGTCCAGAGACAATATCAATCAGACACATTTAAAGTGTCCTCACAGATCTAAACTTCATCACATCAATATTTACATCACATTAAAGGATTTCCCACTTTACCCAAACCCACAGGTATGGTTTAGCTGTCAGGTAATTAGGTATTCTGGAGCACAGGTGTGCAGTTGAGACTCCCTACAATGGAATCAACAAATCAATCAATAAATCAGTACAAACAAATCAAACATATATCTCCCTGTAACATAAATACAATACAACTCAAATTGTAACCCTGTGTTGTGTGAAATAATTATAGTCAGTTAAAACTTATGGGGGAAACATAAGAAATGCTGTTAGACACAGTCAGTGGCAAGGGGGAATTGCCACAATATATAATAGGCAATGGGTGCACACAGTGGCAAGAGTTGCTTTTCTTTACATCTTTATATGGAGAACAAATGTTTGGGCCGTCCAGCCTTCTTCAGTGTATGGTCTCTAACCAACACTGCTGTGAACAGGGCACCTAAGGTAACTATTTCTGAACATTAAGTATAAAATCAAACCTTGGTTCGAAGTGAAGCGGTTAACTCTTATCCTATGTGTTCTAGAGCTTAAGAATTCTGAATTCTGCATGAATGAATGATTTTATCTGGAGGGCCGAATTGTCATGTGAAGCTTGACCAATCCTCAAAGTATGGTCTCATTGGACATTTTTAATCATCCAATCATCAGACCGGGACGGACACTACACACATATTCTGGACGTACGGGACAGATAAAACCTGTTCATTCTGGACTGAAATGACCATATATGGACATGAGGGGACACACATGGGACACACATTTACGGACAGATAAAACCTGTTCATTCTGGCTGAAATGACCATATATGGACACGAGGGGACACACATGGGACACACATTTACAGACAGATAAAACCTGTTCATTCTGGACTGAAATGACCATATATGGACACGAGGGGACACACATGGGACACAAATTTACGGACAGATAAAACCTGTTCATTCTGGACTGAAATGACCATATATGGACATGAACGGGACAAAGAAAGCCACTCCTTGGAAGCGGCTTTCACCGCTTCAAAAAGTACCAGATGAAGATATAATCCATGTTGGGTACAGCAGATGACAACAGGTGAACATTCCCTCTGAACTGAACAAGCAAAGAAAAGCAACTCTTGCCACTGCATGTGTGTGACCCACTGCCTATATAATGTACAATGAAGTAGGCCTTTAAT
The DNA here is from genome assembly GCF_963921795.1 of Nannobrachium achirus. NCBI lineage: Eukaryota > Metazoa > Chordata > Actinopteri > Myctophiformes > Myctophidae > Nannobrachium > Nannobrachium achirus. The sequence goes on along the minus strand of NC_137829.1, from coordinate 42,766,831 downwards.
TTACAACAAAACATACATAAACGTTGAAGATACGAGGTTTCTTCAGCGATAATATGCAGGTACTGTACACGCATGTTGCCCATATTCATACGAGTGCGCGTAGGGAGTCAAGGCACACACAGTGATGTGAACATGTTGATGTGAACATCATTGAGGCTCAATGTGCAGAGAGTCAGAGACAAATTGTCCCAATTATGGAACATAATACATGCTCTCTCTCACTCTGGGTGTGTGTGTGTGTGTGTGTGTGTGTGTGTGTGTGTGTGTGTGTGTGTGTGTGTGTGTGTGTGTGTGTCTCACCCTCTGTCACGTTCTCTCTCTCTCTCTCTCTCTCTCTCTCTCTCTCTCTCTCTCTCTCTCTCTCTCTCTCTCTCTCTCTCTCTCTCTCCTAATTAAGCTTTCCTCCTATGCAGTACGTGGGCATGAAGAATAAGATATTCGTTGTGCATGTTTTACTCAAATAAAGTGCAATGCTTCAAATAATAATGCTCAGAACCTGGAGTTTGCAGGAGATTCAAATGGGTTATTTATTTGGCATTATGAATCATTCAGCAGAACAGCATTTTATTACTTCAAATAAGGGTCACTGTGGAATTTACCAGCTTCAATGTTACCAAAAATAAATAAATGACACCTAGAGCAAGTGAACGGTGCTATTTATTTTTATTTTGGCCAATGTGACCCATGGGCGTGCGACAAACTTTGAGTGCTTTGTGCCAAGATGTAGGCCAGATGTAGGCCATGCTTCAGAGCCCGGACAAAGCCAGATGTTGGAGCTTAGCTCAATTCCAGGAGCATCGCTCATGAATTACAAACCTCATCAAATACTGTAAGTATTTACATGCGAAGGCTAATGTCACCATGAACGCAATGTATGGGTTCAGAATGAACCTTGGGTGGGCAGCAAAGAAAATGGTTCTCACCATGGGTCTAATGTTAAGGGCATACCAGGGGTCTATAAGGGGGTTCCAGCTCGGAAACAAATGGACCCTTACGGGATCTGTAACTCAAGAGTGTATAAGTGTCCATAAAGGTAAAGATAAGTCCAGCGAGCTTCAGCAATAGAAGGTAGAAGCGCTTGTCGGTGCTCAACGGGGACAACTTACATCAGTGAAAATAACATCTGGACACTTCAGGAGAAACTACCCGAATGAAATATACTGGAGCAGGGGGTCCCGGGACCCCTAGGGGGTCCTCAGAGTTACTACAGGGGGTCCTCCAAATCTTTATGTGATAGAAACCTTGTTTCCCCCTTTTTATACATTAACCACTTGAACCCTAGCGTCCATATTCTGAGAACTTTAGCCAAACAAGCAGATCTACAAGCTCACAACGCCTCGCAGCGAGCTTGTAGATCGGCTATTTTTGGCAAAGAGCTTTGGTGTAGAGGGAAAAAAGAGCAGAATAAGTACAGAGAGAAAGGTCAAGTTTTATAAGTATTGACGGTTCAAGCGGTTAAATATCTGAAAACACAAAAAATGTACATGAATGCACTGATGGTTGTGCTGTCAAAAAATGACACTATGGAATCTATGATACGGTAGTGAGGGTCCTTGCTTCATCTCTCTCTCAACTAAGGGGTCCTTGGCCTGACAACGTTGAAGACCCCTGTACTGGAGGACTCGACTGGTCTGCACGTGTTTACTGTTGGGTGAGTGACATTCCGACATTGGTCTTCCTCAATGCCCATGTATTATTTTATCTGTGCGAGTGTCAGTTTGGTTCCATTTCTACACTCTAAGGAAGTTACAGCGTAGACTGCACAGTCCCAGAGATAAGAACATGATATCACATCCATATCAAACTGGGGGTCCTTGACAGTCACTGCCTTTACGTCCTTTGTGTCAGATGTAGGAACCGAAAGAACCAACATTGCGGAACTGGAAACGCTTCCATCACATGTGGAACAGTTTCTGGACCCGGTTTATCATACTGTCAGAGCTGCTTATGTGTACTGTCAGAGCTGCTTATGCAGATCTACATGCGTTGAGCATGTAGATCTGCTATTTTCACAGCAGAACCGTGTTATACAAAACGTAATGCCTCAACTCTTAGTGCTCGTCAGTTTTGGGGGTCCCCAGTTAAAATATGATTATTTTGGGGGGTCGCGGCCTGAAAGGGTTGAGAACCACTGGCTTATCGTTTAAAATCCTAAAAAAAAGGATCCCAAGTACCCTAGTCAGATCATCATGGACCATGTGCTTAGGATGCTTGAGGGTTGCCAGTGAAAACAAGGCAAACCCCAAACCACAGGAGAAGTTCTATTGGGTAAGGCGGTTACCTCACCATCCATTACAGCTGTTTATGTCAGCGGTTTGTTCCGTTCCCAAGCCACCAGAGCAGCCAGGACCTTCACAACATACGGCAGTTCAGTTTGACGACGATCTTTTGGTGGGTCCGACCGACCGGAGACCACCAGTGGTCCAAATGGACACTTTTTAGTTTATGGCAGTGGTTCAGAGATACACTGAAGAAGGCTGATAGCCGAAACGTTTGTTTCTCATCCATGCAATAATAAAGAAAGAATATACAACTCTTGCCACTGTGTGCGATCCATCCTCCAATGAATACAAGGCAGTGGTTCTCAAACTTTTTTGTGCCAATTAAGGACCCCCAAATTGAGTTGTGGGCAGGTCAGAAACCCACAGTCTTGTGACATCATCGATGGGGAATCCAAGCTAATAGAAAATGCAGGCCTTTTCTATTCCTGAAAAGTTGCGATGTTAAATGTTGTTCTCGCGATAATAAAAATCGAAATATTCTTTTCAAAAATATTGATTAATGTATTTATTTTTTTGCAAATGATGATGTCACAAGGACTATGGATTTCTGAACTTCCCACAGCTCTCCTAAGAGACTTGGACCGAGTAGATCTTTTTTGCTATTTTATTATGAACATTAGTGAGGACCTATTATGAAGATAGGTTGAAAAGTGGCAAAGTCCTCCTAAAAAAAAGTACTGCAATGTAGAAATACTCTGTTACAAGTAGAAGTACGGAATTCAAAATGTACTTGAGTAAAAGGACGAAGGTATTGGCATCAAAATATACTTAAAGTACCAAAAGTAAAATTACAAAATGTTTAAAAATAGCAGATCTACAAGCTCACAACGCGACGTGTTGTGAGCTTGTAGATCGGCTATTTTCAAATAGCCTAGGTAAGATAGGGCTAAAGTGGATTCATGTATGTTTTATAATATAATCATTTATATCTGCAAAGTAACTAAAGTTTTCAAATAAATTTAGTGGAGTAAAAGACAGTACACTATTGGATCTGAGATGTAGTGGAGTAGAAGTAGAAGTATTGGAAATTGGAAATACTCAAGTAAAGTACAAATACCTCAAAATCATACTTAAGTAAATGTACTTAGTTACTTTACACCACTGCCCGTTTCCCAGACTTTTTAAATGTAAAAATACATTTATTAAAAAAAAAAATATATATATATATATATATATATATATATATAATATTCCATGTTCTTTCAATACATTTTTTTTAAATAGCACATCTACTTATGCTCAGACACGGTGTAAGCCTGTATTATAGCCCAAACGGCGATAGGATTAAAATGGTTATACACTGATCTTGATGCAATTCTATGAAGATACGTTGAAAAGTGGTGAAGTCCTCCTTTAAGTGAAACGTGTGACAGTGAAGTGCACAGAGAGAAGCTGGGACTGGGAGAGCAGCAAGCTCCGCTTCTGCTTCCTCCTCCGCCGCACACAGACTGAGGCTCCGGCGTCGGCGCGCCTCGTTTTATAGCCTTCTAAAAATAGCTCACCTTTCACTGCCATGTTTGGGGCCGGAGTGACAGCCGCACGCGGCCAATGGCGTGCCTCCTCTCCAGCCTAGCCTCCGCCCACTCCCCTCCGTTTCGGCGCCGCCTTAATTGGACGCGAGTGAGATCATCAACCCTATTTACCTTATAAGGTCACGCACGAAATTGATTGACGGCGCTGGCTCCTCCTCCTCCATCCCACGGCCAGCCAAGCTCCGGGGTTGCCACGTCCGCTCATTATAAGCGTCTCAGGGCTTTTTTTTCTCTTTTTTTTCTGCAAAGCTTGCTTTGTTGGTAGTAAAGTGGAGTTGCTTATTTGGACTTGCTTCCTCATGGTGTAGCCTAGTTCTCAAACATTTTAATGTCAAGGACCCCCAAGTTAATATGTAGCCTATTTATCCGCGGTTCGGACAGCCCCATCTGAAAATATTTTGTGCCAGGGAGGGACCCCCACACAAGATTTGTGTATTTAAAATGTTTCTCGCTTTTAGATCTGCTATTTTGAAATAGCCCCTGTGTTATACGGTTTAAGATGGTAAACCAGATTTATAGAGCAATAGTTCTCCTTTTGCTGGGAAGTGGAGATAAGAATTTCCCTCTGCAGATTTGGTCAGTTGTGATTGGATTTCACTCCCTCCGAAGTAGTGAGGGACCAATCAAGGCCCACTATAGGCAAATATGGGGCGGCGAGGCATTTTTCTTTTAATCTTGCCCCTTGGAAATGCAGGTTCCATACAGAGATTCAGATTCCAGACTAATATCTAAGCAGTGACATTAGTCTTATAGGCTAGAGTGGGGACCCCCTTCTTTTGGGGCATGTTTTCATAGACCTGCCTGGCTTGTTTCTCTCGTACAATCTGGCAACGCTGGCCAGGCTCTCTCCTGTGCAGCAGCACTAGAGAGTGACAACCCCCTCCCCCCCTCCCCTCCCCACTCCCCCCACACACTCCCCCCCCTGTGGTGGAAAAAGTACTCACATTTTTTTACTTAAGCAAAAGTATAAATACTGCAATGTAGATGTACTCTGTTACAAAAAGTCTGGAATTCAAAATGAAGGCTGAGTAAAAGCACGAAAGTATTGGCATCAAAATGTACATAAAGTTCCCAAAGTAAAAGTACACAATGTTTGAAAATAGCAGATCTACAAGCTCATAACGTATAAAATAGGACCAAAGTGGCTACGGTATGTTTTATATCAAATCTACCATCTGCAAAGTAACTATAGTAACTAAAGTGTTCAAATAAATGTAGAGTATAGTAAAAAGTACAATATCTGGATCAGAGATGTAGTGGAGTAGAAGCAACAGTCATGGAAATACTCCAGGTGAAGTGCAAATGCCTCAAAATTGCACTCAAGTGCAGTACTTGTCTTGAGTAAAGGTACTTAGTTACTTTACACCAGGGACGTGCAGATAATGTTAGAGAGGCAGGGGCTCACATTTCTAAAAGGGCCTTTTGGTGAAAATATCGAAAATAGCCGAGGTCGGCTATTTTCGGTCGGCTATTTTCGGTCGGCTATTTTCGGTCAGCTATTTTCGGTCAGCTATTTTCAGTGCTTGATACAGGATACCACACTGAACAAAGTTAACATTAACAATATCAAGTCAACACTGGAGATGTGGCGTAACGGCATGGATTTCCACACAGAGAGGGCAATTCTTTCACACATATGATGAAAGAACACAAGTTCAGGAGAGTTTGGTATGGCATGGAAAGAAGGCATTTTGCATTTTTAGTGTGGTTGCCCAACAGGGCAACACATTATAGTCCTGGGGAAACTTTGACTTCTAGGGTAACTTTTCCACTGCCATTGGAAATGGCAGGGATAGGGAATCAATAGGGAATCAATGGGAGTGGGAATCAGTAGAGAATCAATGGGAGTGGGAATCAGTGGGAATCAATGGGAGTGGGAATCAGTGGGAATCAATGGGAGTGGGAATCAATAGGGAATCAATGGGAGTGGGAATCAGTAGAGAATCAATGGGAGTGGGAATCAGTGGGAATCAATGGGAGTGGGAATCAATAGGGAATCAATGGGAGTGGGAATCAATGGGAGGGGGAATCAATAGGGAATCAATGGGAGTGGGAATCAGTAGGGAATCAGTGGGAGTGGGAATCAATAGGGAATCAATGGGAGTGCGAATCAGTAGGGAATCAATGGGAGTGGGAATCAATAGGGAATCAATGGGAGTGGGAATCAATAGGGAATCAATGGGAGTGGGAATCAATGGGAGGGGGAATCAATAGGGAATCAATGGGAGTGGGAATCAGTAGGGAATCAATGGGAGTGGGAATCAATAGGGAATCAATGGGAGTGGGAATCAGTAGGGAATCAAGGGAGTGGGAATCAATGGGAGTGGGAATCAGTAGGGAATCAATGGGAGTGGGAATCAATAGGGAATCAATGGGAGTGGGAATCAGTAGGGAATCAATGGGAGTGGGAATCAGAAGGGAATCAATGGGAGTGGGAATCAATAGGGATACATGAGCTTCACATGACAGTTACCGAAATTGCTGGACTATAAGCCGCAGGTGTCCTTCCTGCTTCCTGCTTTAGTCCTAGAGCGCCCCTGGCGGCAGTTAGCTGTACAAATCTATATATAAATCCTTGTTTATAAAGACCATTTTAAAACGAACTAACTGGCCGTTTGCTGTAAAAATATTTATATAAGCCGCACCGTTGTATAAGCCACAGGGTTCAAAACATGGGAAAAAAGCCGCGGCTTTTAGTCCGGCAATTAAGGTACCTTACTGTAGAATCTAGTCGGCAAAAATCGCATTCATGGTCTGGAGAGGGCACTTTTTGACTGTTAAAAGGGCAGGGGCTCAAGCCCCCTTTGATGTCTATGTGTACACGTGCCTGCCTTACACCACTGCCCCCCCCTCCCCTTCATCCATCCATCCACTCTGCTGCCTCCCTCTAGCCTGGAGTCTGGAGTCTGGAGCCGGAGAGGAGCAGAGGAGCGCAGCACTGCATGCCCTGGCTGTGAGTCTGCATATGGAAGAGACAGACAAACACACCACGCCGGAATAATTCTACCAAAAAGACATTCCAACCTGCCAACACGCGGACATATAGAGGGACGTTTTTCTGCTTGTTTTGGAAGTCCTTCCTCTTTCCCTCAGACATCTAGTTTTGTTGCACAGGACCTGGCAACCATCTCTCTCTCTCTCTCTCTCTCTCTCTCTCTCTCTCTCTCTCTCTCTCTCTCTCTCTCTCTCTACCAATGCTGCTGCTTCTGCTGCGCTTCCATGTGAAGTAGCAGAAAACACGCGTGTTTGCTTGGTGCGTGATGATGATGATGTGTGTGCATGTGTGTGTGTGCATGTGTGCATGTGTGTGTGTGTGAGTGTGTGTGTGTGAGTGACACCGGACTGGCGTACTAGCGGATTTATACAACTATTTTTTTTTTCTTCAAACCATCATCCTCCTCTTGTCTATTTTTATTGTATTTTTAATTATTCTAATCTTTGTGTTCATGCTTTGG
>NC_137829.1:42739562-42752062 GCF_963921795.1 Nannobrachium achirus | reverse complement strand
ATAGGTTTTTCCAAAAATCTTTGAAGGATTCAAAAGACACTTATAGAATCGGGTCGAAATTCTAATTTTCACGATTTTTCAAAAATAGCAGATCTACAAGCTCGCAGCGCGGCACTCGGTGCCGCGCTGTGAGCTTGTATATCTGCTATTTTTCAATAGTTAAAGCATAAAACAACCGTTCAAAATGGGTTAATGGAGCACTAAGTATTACACCTGTACCTACAGAACACTGAGACCGGGGTTGAAGACAGAGTGTGGCTGTTAGCAGAGGTGTAGAGATGGATGGATGGATGGATGGCTGCAGAGAATGTTAGAGAGGCCGGGGCTGACATTTCTAAAAGGGCCTTTTGGTGGGATTATCGAAAATAGCCGACCTCCAAGCTCACAACGCGTCGCGCTGCGACGCGTTGTGAGCTTGGAGGTCGGCTGTTTTCGGTATGTACTGTAATACCACACTGAACTAAGCATAATCAAGTCAATACTGGAGACAATGCTGCAGGTTGGACAAGGCTATTCTCTTGAATGCTGCCTTCAGGTATGGCATGGAAAGAGGGCATTTGCATTTCTTTCACCGTAGTAAAAACTGCATTCATGGTCTGGAGAGGGCACTTTTTTACAGACAGATAAAAAGGGCAGGGGCTCAAGCCCCCTTTGATGTCTATGTGTGCACATGCCTGGATGGATGGAGGGATGGATGGATGGATGAGAGGGATGGATGGATGGATGGATGGATGAGAGCAGGCCTGGAATTGTGTCATAGGGGCAAGGCCACTTGGCCTTTGGTGTTGTCCATTGTTTGAGGGCACAAAGGCCAAACGCCAGGGCAGGAAGGCCATCAAATAAAACAAGATTTTGGTCCATTGAAAGAATTAATTGAATTTAAGGATGATTTCAAATTTCAAATGTAGACTATCTGCAGTGAAACAAATAAATTATGGTATGTACAATCTGATCCATGCTCAGCCCATTGCCCAAATTGAGACTCAGTAAAAGACATGACAAGAAAGAACAGAGAGACTGGTGTCTACATATTGACAAGAAAGAGACATTGGTGCCTACATATTGACAAGAAAGAGACACTGGTGTCTACATATTGAAAAGACAGAGACAGAGGAGAAAGTGGTTCAGTCAGATGGGACATTAAGGCCACTGTGGCCTCAGGTCATGCCATTGTTTTGAGGGGCACAAGGCCAAACTGAGGGGCAACGACGGCCATGGCCTTCATGGCCTCCCTGAAATTCCTGCCCTGGATGAGAGATACGGATGCGGCTCAGATTGACAGACTTCATCAGCGGTTATCATTATCAAAGTGGGGTCCGCGGACCCCCAGGGGTCCTGGGGGGTTCCACAGGGTCCCCCAGCTAAGGATCCTCATGGGTCTGTAACTCGGAGAGTATACAAATGGAACTAAATGAACCCTTATGTGTCCATTTGGTTCCATTTGTACGTAATAAATAATGCCATCAAATGGGGGTCCATGGCCTAATGCATTTCAAACTGGGGGTCCCCTTTGAAATTAAAATGGTTGATGAGAATCACTGCTATAGCTGTAGAAATGCTAAATGCAAAGTGCAATGTTTTGTGCTATAGTTGCTACAATACAAACAGTGTTATTAGTTTAAGTCCTAGCTGGGCTGAGGTCAAATTGCTGATTTGGGGAAACGTGTGCGTGACTGACACAGGGTCTGGTTTGCGGACAGACAGCAGGATATTCATATTTTCAGCTTTTTACAGAATCATGCTGCCTGCCATTATGTGGCACACACAGGGACGTGCTGGGCCCCTGATTCAGCCCGGGAAAAAGAGTTGGAGAGGCCCTCGTTGCGCGTATAGAGAGAGATCTCTCTCTATAGCGCTGCTGCTACTCAAAGATTTGCCCTTTCAGATCATGACAAAGTGACAAGCCAGTGGGCCAATTACTGTACATGAGTTATATTTTGTCGTTGTCGAGTGGAAACCTTGTATGTTCAAAACCGTTTGTTTTGTATTTATCATTTAAAAAAATGATTTAAACTAGTGAAAACAGCCGATCTACAAGCACACAACGCGGCGTTGTGTGCTTGTAGATCTGCTGTTTTCACTACTTTTGTGCAACGGCCTTGTATGATGAAGCAGGGCTTTGCTTTGCGAAAAAAAATTACAAATTTGAAACTTGGAGATACGAGGTTTCTGCCCGACAGTGACGATTTACTTTGTTGGCTGCCCAGCCCCCAATATGGAACGAAGGCCGACATTTTATTTAATTTTTTTTCCTAATGGCCGGCCGGGAATGAACCGGCCGTTCGGGAGTTGTCCCGCTTTTCCCAATGGCCAGCACGTCCCTGGTTTGCGGACAGACAGCAGCCATTATGTGGCACACACTGGAACTGAAACTACAGACAGTGAACTGTATATTGCTATGATACATATGAAACAGCTACAGGGAGAGTATGGATTGGGCCTACTAGTATGTGAGGTGACGATTTATCCTGTGTGCGTTGAACAAGAGGTGTCTTATATGATCACACCCAGCTCAGAGACTAATTAGTTTGACTCAGACCAGGTGTGACTGCTTACACCAGCCCCAGCCTTCACCCACCCTATAGTCTTCAACAGGGGGTCCGGGACCCCTAGGGGGTCCCCAGAGTTACTACAGGGGGTCCTCCAAATCTCTGAGTGATAGAAACCTTTTTTTTCTCCTGTTTTATATTAACCACTTGAACCCTAGCGTCCATATTTTGAGAACCTCAGCCCAAAAATAGCAGATCTACAAGCTCACAACGACTCGCACTGCGAGGCGTTGTGAGCTTGTAGATCAACTATTTTTGGCAAAGAGCTTTGGTGTAGAGGGAAAAAAGAGCAGACTAAGTACAGAGTGAAAGGTCAAGTTTATTGTCAAGTATTGACGGTTCAAGTGGTTAAATATCTGAAAACACACATTGACATGAATCCAAAATACACAAACGATTGTGCTGTCAAACAATGAACCTATGTGGAATCTATGAACAGGTAGTCGGCAGTCTCACAAGTCCAAGTCAAATCCTGCGTCTCAATAGGCTCTATGGACAACAGCCACATTGGAAAGAAATTACAGCCAAGACAACTGGGCCCCGTCCTTACATCCTCCACAGGTGTTACCAATGATTCTTATGAAGGCTCTGTCCCATTTAGTATAGCACAACTAAATGTTTTAATTTCAAGGACCCCCCCGTAGAGCGTACATAAACCATTTGTGTAGACTCTCAGAGTTACACACCCATAAGGAGCCACCTGGAACCCCCTCAGGGAACCACGAGGGTCCCTGGATCTCCACTTGGAGACCCACAGGTGTAGCAGAGTATTTCCAGTAAGCCAACGTGCACAACATCAGCACCCCTGACTCTGATGAGACCAGAATGGAACAGAGTATCGCCAGTGTCACACTCCCAGCTTGTAGACCGGCTAGGTGTGGTGCGCGACACTTGGCGCACAATGACGTTTAAATCAGGGATCAGTGCATGCACTGACTGCACTCTGGCTGAACTTTGACCATAACAAAACCATACAGCCTCCTAGCCCCCCCCCCCCCTCTGGCTCCAACCCCCCCTCCCCTTTCTGTCATCTGGGAGACGTAGCTATGGTGACTGACGGAGGTTCAGGAGAGGTGGAGATAAATGGGGGGGGGGGGGGGGTGATGAAGTCATCTTTACCCCCATGTGGCTGAGCCCCTCTGGGCTCCCCATGGAGCCTGTCTGTCTGTCTGTCTGTCTGTCTGTCTGTCTGTCTGTTCCAGTGAACAAAGAACACATCGTTCACTGTCAGAGAGAGAGAGAGAGAGAGAGAGAGAGAGAGAGAGAGAGCATGGATGGATTGAGGAAGTGGATAAATTAGTGTCACAAGACAGAAAGGTTGTTCTTGTGTGTGTGTGTGTGTGTGTGTGTGTGTGTGTGTGTGTGTGTGTGTGTGTGTGTGTGTGTGTGTGTGTGTGTGTGTGTGTGTGTGCGCGCGTGTGTGTGCATGCGTGTGTGCATGCGTGTGGCAATTGGCAAATGTAAATCATTCTGTTGTTTACCTCCCTCGAGCGCACACACACGGGGTGAAGAGCTGAAGACGGTCATTACAGCCGGTGAGACACCACAGCCAATTAACCAAGCTCACCTGAAACGCCGGTCTGCGGGGGAGAGAGAGAGAAATACAGACAAATTATTTCCCAACTCTTTATCTTTGTCTCTGCTTTAAGCCCCGCCTCTGCCTGAGTCAAACAGTGGATTTGTGCGTGTGCACACACTGGCGCGCACGTGTCTGTGTGTGTGTCTGTGTGTGTCTGTGTGTTCTTTCTCATTCATCTAATCGGACTGCAATGAAAATGGGTCACTCGCTATATCCCCCCCTCCATCTCTCTCTCTCTCTCTCTCTCTCTCTCTCTCTCTCTCTCTCTCTCTCTCTCTCTCTCTCTCTCTCTCTCTCTCTCTCTCTCTCTCTCTCTCTCTCTCTCTCTCTCTGGTGCGTGCCTCACAGTCGCGTCTTGTCAGTCTAGACTTACATTATTCCTCAGATGACTATTTTGGGACGTTCCAGTGTGGCCTTTTAAGTCTTTTGTTTATTTTTAGGAAGCAGAGAGAGAGAGAGAGAGAGAGAGGGAGAGAGCGAGAGAGAGAGCGAGAGAGCGTCTGATCCAAATCTTTGCGGACTGATCTTCAGACAACAGAGTGAAAACGTGTTATCTGTCGCCCGCAGGTCAGCGCAGGACGGGAGGTTTGTAGGGCGATTATAAAAATAACTTTCAGACGGCGTCTGTCTATCAAAACCTCTCTCTGTTGTGATCGCATCTCTCTCTCTCTCTCTCTCTCTCTCTCTCGGCTTTACCCTTTCGGTAGCCTCTCGAATGATTCCATTCTATTTCTATTTCTATTCTGTACAGTACATCACAACGTAGTATCTTGTGGTGTGCTGTGTGAGCTCATAGGTAGGGATGTAGTCTCGCGTAGCCAGACAACTATTCCACAATCTCCGAATGCTATATAGAGTCTGGAACGACAGCTCCCGAACGGCGAGTATCGGAAGTAGCCACTGCTGCACTGAACCGTAGTCCCCTGGTAGTCCCATTGGAAACACAACAGACACACACTCGCACAGACACAGTCATTCGAGCGGCATATTCTTGTAATGGGTGTATAGTTTAAGAAAACATTTGAAGACATCATGAAAGTAACACCAACAACACCAGAGAAAGATGAAATAATAAATATTGAAAGGAGACATAACGCTTCCAGTAGGACATGTTATTGCTACTGCACCAAGGGAGCGGTTACGTGTCATCCGCTCTATCTCGCACTCATCGTTTCTATTTCCGTGCCCCAGACTGTATGCCGGGAGAATTTGCAAATCGCGGAGGCAACAGTCTGGCCACGCGAGACTAGGTAGGGATGGGACGATACGATACACGATATTATAGTTTATCGTGATAAAAAAACACTCTCGGTAATCGTATCGTGGAGATTTAGTGTATCTTGATATCGTCCTCCGTCATGCACTGGGATCAATTCACCTTTTATTTGCCGAGCTGCATATCCGGTACCACTTAAACCCTCTATAATTGGTAAAAGGTACTTATAATAAACGTACTTGATACAGTCTTTTTTTCACTCTCTTTCAAGTTTCTTTGCCAAAAAATAGTAGATCTACAAGTTCACAACGCGTTTTTTGGCAAATGTTCCGCCCCAGGATAATGGACTTTGATTATTTGCGATAATATCGTACATCGCGATTTCTTTTGTCACAATAATCGTGATATGACATTTTCGCTATGAATACAGGTGCGACGCCTGATATCTTGTCTTGCCCGTTTGTGGACCACAGAAACCTTTTTAAACCACCGCTGTGACTTACAACACCTGCCCCTCTGCTCTTCTGGCTGGCATGGTGTAGACCAGGGGTGGGCAACTTTGATGATGGAAAGGGCCACTTAGGGGTGGGCGATATGGAAAAATACAATATCACAATATTTTCCCAAGCTGTATCACGATACACGATTTTATCACGATTCTTTTTCACGTTGGTTTTTATGGTTATTTTTCAAGTTACTTGATAAAAACTAGACTCTCTGGGTTCCTTTTTGGCAGGTCTAATTTGAACTTTACAAGTATGTAACTCTGTTGTATACTGTCAGAGTTAAGTGGAGACCTTGACATTTTAAAGTTTGAGAACTACTGATTTAGACCAAAATACAGGTTTAAATTGAATTCTGCAATGAATCCCTGTATTAACGATTAAACAGGATGTTTTACAAGGCTCCCTCAATTGTATCACGATATATACGATACCTCTGAAAAGGCATATCGTGGAGACATTGTATCGTCTCAACGATAATTATCACCATATCACCCACCCCTAGGGCCACTACATTTTCACACTCACTCTACAGGGCCACAATGCATATACATAGAAAAAAATTGCAGATCTACAAGCTCAAAACGCGTCGCAGTGCGATGCGTTTTGAGCTTGTAGATCTGCTATTTTTGCAATTTTTGAATTGGAATCCTGAAAAGTAGCTTTTTTTTTCTTCTTTTGTTTTTACATTTCAAATGCATTTATATGTTCTTATGTTAACTTTATGAACTTAAATACAAATACAAGTGGACATAAAAAATACAATAACATTTTAATACTAGTCATTAACACCTTCTAAGCCTGGCCGTACTCCCTCGGACTTCCTACTGGGTCCCATCAGCCACGCCGTCTATTCCCGGACTTTTGATATAAATTATAATAAAAAAAAAAAAAACATCGGAAATTCTTCTCTGTGTCTTTTTGGAGCGATCTGAAAGGGTTAATATGCTCTGACAGTCATTTTCTGGTGCTGGGTGTGATACTCCTAATATCCAGCAGGCCACGCCGTTGACTCACATTCTGGATGGATGGCTGGCCAGGAGGAGCCTCATCCTCTCCCCAGTGTTGAAACTCAGCAAGAAGCTCAAACAAGATGGCTGGTCTTTGTCTCTGTTCGTGGATCGCGGTTTCAATCACGTTCGGGCGCCGCTTCTCTATCGCTCCTTTCCCTGCTTCGCCGCACGTAAACGAATGGAATTGATCTCCCCTCCGCCTCGCCAAAGTAAGATCGCCGACCTCTGCAGGATGAATATGTACGCTGTGTCGAGCACTCCAGTACGTGTTGTTATCATGTGGGCTTTGTTTTTTTAAAACATGTTTGTAAATAAATGGCTTATTTCTTCGGCGCTACCTCTGTTCAGAGGGTTCTGCCGCGGCTTGCAACGTGTTAAGCTACTAATATAGACTGTAAGTAATTAAAGTGGGTCATTTTTCCATGGTTGTAATTGTAACAGCTGAAATCAATAATATATAAGTACTCCAATATTAACCTGCGGGCCGCATTAAGTGAAGGTGAGGGCTGTCAGTTGCCCATGTATGTTGTAGATCAGTGTTTCTCCACCTTTTTTTCTGCATGGGCACACTTTTCATGTCCCAAGAATCCATGGGCACACCAACATAATACGGGGGTGTAAATATCGTCACAGTCGGGAAGAAACCTTGTATCTCCAAGTTTCAAATTTGTACGTTTCTTCACAAAGTAAAGCCCTGCTTCATCATACCAGGCTGTGGCACAACAGTAGTGAAAACAGCAGATCTACAAGCACACAACGCCTCGCACCTTCAATAGTTTAAATCATTTTTAAAATGATAAATACAATACTGGCTTTCAAGCAGTTTCAAGGGGCACAATTCGCCCTTCCCAGGGGCACACCAAAGGTCCCGCAGGCACAGTGGTTGAGAAACACTGTTGTAGACAGTGTATGGACTCTACTGAAGGAATTGGGTCCTGTCACTACTCTCTCTCTCTCTCTCTCTCTCTCTCTCTCTCTCTCTCTCTCTCTCTCTCTCTCTCTCTCTCTCTCTCTCTCTCTCCCTCCCTTGTTTTTCTTTTTTTCCCCCGTCTTCAGACAGGCCTGGGGAAGAAGTCACATTTGACAAGATAATGAATTGCCATGCATGCAGATTTCAGACCACTGCAGCAGTATTCCACATTTCACAGCCCAGTAATTCCCCATGCCTAGAAACACTGGCTGACTGACTGACTGACTGACTGACTGACTGACTGACTGACTGACTGGCTGGCTGGCTGGCTCCCTGACTGACTGACTGACTGACTGACTGACTGACTGACTGACTGACTGACTGACTGGCTGGCTGGCTGGCTCCCTGACTGACTGACTGACTGACTGACTGACTGGCTGGCTGGCTGGCTCCCTGACTGACTGACTGACTGACTGACTGACTGGCCGGCCGGCTGGCTGAGAGGAGAGGAGAGGAGAGGGACAGAGCGAGCAGAAGAGCAGAAGAAAGCAATAACAGGATTGTAAATGAATTGAGATGTTACAGTTGAGTGTTTGACCTCAGCTCTGCTCTCATCCACACCTCTCTCTCTCTCTCTCTCTCTCTCTATCTCTGCCATCCCTCTCTCCTGGACTCCCAGAGCGATGCGAGCTAGCAGTCCAGTCTAAGCGTTTCAGGGCTTTATTGACCGTGCGCGTGTGCGATGGTATGTGTGTGTGTGTGCAGGGGTGTCACACCAGATTCTGGGCCCTGCTGGGTACAAGGATTCACTCATCACATTTTGTGCTTTAACTATTGAAAAATAGCAGATATACAAGCTCGCAGCGCTGCAGATCTGCTATTTTTGAAAAAACGTGAAAATGTGTGCAAGTCTTTGAATATTTCAAATCCTTCTAAGGTTTTTTGAAACACCTACGGTATGTTTCTATGTCAGTGGTGCTCACACTTTTTCATGTGAAGGACCCCCAAAATGATATGTAATTTGGCCACGGACCCCCCATCTAAAAAGTTCCAGGGGACCCCCCAGAAGCAAAATTTGAGTTACAAATGTTTGCTAAAAAAAATACCTATATTCAAAGATTTGCACACATTTTCACGACTTTTCAAAAATAGCAGATCTACAAGCCCGCAGCGCGGCACCGAGTGCCACGCTGTGAGCTTGTAGATCTCCTATTTTTCAATAGCTAAAGTATAAAAGAATGAAGGCCCCTCCACCTTGGGCCCTGGTAACTCAGTCCCACTCCCCCACCCCCCTGTGACACCCATGTGCGTGCGTCGGTGCGTGCGTGCTTGTGTATCCATTTTGTTAGTTCCAGCTGCAGGCACATTGTTCTGGGCTCCGTCTCAGGGCTACTACAACACACACACACACACACACACACGCACGCACACACACACACACACACACGCACGCACGCACGCACACACACACACACACACACACACACACACCGAAAGTTATGTAATTCTCGGCGGAGCACAGCTGCTTTCTCAGAGCCTGTCCATCGGGCAGGAAAAGGGGGGGGGGGGAGGGGGGGAGAGGAAGGGGGTAGTGTGTTTGTGTTGGGGGGGGGGGGGGGCAGGAAGTGGTCTCTCTGGGAGAAAGGAAGTGAGAGAGGAAATGGACCCACGGAGGAAGTAAAGGAAAGGAAAACTTTAGCGGGAGCAAGAGAGAGAGAGAGAGGAGGAGAGAGGAGACGAGGGAACAGTTTGAATTCTTTCCCTTTTTTCTCAGAGGCTCATGGATATTCGTGACAATGTGGCGTCGTACGCAATCATCTCTGTTGTGTGGAAACATCATAATTATGTCCCAAACTCTTTCTTGTCAGGACTAAAATTCTAAATCAGCAACAGTCTAGGCACAGGGGTCGTCAACAGGGGGTCCGGGACCCCTAGGGGGTCCTCAGAGTTACTACAGGGGGTCCTCCAAATCTTCCATTCTTTTTATATTAACAACTTGAACCCTAGTGTCCATATTCTGAGAACTGTAGCCGGAAATAGCAGATCTACAAGCTCGGCTATTTTCGGCAAAGAGGTTTGGTGTAGAGGGGGAAAAGAGCAGACTGCAGAGTAAAAGGTCAAGTTCAATGACGCCTCAAGTGGTTAAATATCTGAAAACACAAATTAACGTGAATACAAATTACTCTGATGATTGTGCTGTCAAACAATGAAACTATATGGAATCTATGAAAAGGTTGTGGGGGTCCCTGGCTCATCTCTCTCTCACCTAAGGGGTCCTTGGCCTGAAAACGTTGAAGACCCCTGGTCTAGCCGATGGGCAAGCTCAAAGTGCTTCGACGCTTCGCGCCGCGATTTTGCAGATGCTGCTACTGTTGGTACTTCTGTGTGACGCTGTAGCATTATCAAGGGGGCCCTTAAATAAATTTTAAAAAACACACACACAAAATGTTATAAACTTTTAGAAGAATATGGAGATGAGAGTTTTTAATATGTTTTATCTCACAATTTTGTAACCCATTTTTCACCCAGTTCCAGGCACGTGCACACATAGACATCAAAGGGGGCTCGAGCCCCTGCCCTTTTTTCCATCTGTAAAAAAATGCCCTCTCCAGACCATGAATGAAGTTTTTACTTTGGCTCACAACGCGTCGCGCTGCGACGCGCTGTGAGCTCGGTCGGCTTGGACGTGTGTATGTTTTTGTGAGAGTATCTACCCTAGGCGACACGGGGAGAACATGCAACCTCCACACAGAAAGGCCCTTTTGGGCGCTGATGACGCCGCGGTGAGAGGTGTCTGCCCGACAGCAGCGATACGAGGGACACCAAGCAGAGAGTTGTTTACCACCTGATGTGCGGCCATTTCCTCAATTATTTTCTCCGCTAACTTCCTCATTAATATGGTTGTCATCAAGGTGTCATCAATTACAACCCGGGCTTCTTCCATTCATTAGGATTGCGTTGCTCGGTGCGGTGGTTGCATAATTATATTTTTTTTGTCGAGCGGGGGAACACATTCTGCTCATCTGTTCTCGTTAGCGGTGTTACGGAACACACGACACTCCCGTCCAATCAGAATGGAGTACTATTATGGAGTAGGGATGGGACGATAAGCGATATTATCGTTTATCGTGATAAAAAAACACTCACGATAATCGTATCGTGGAGATTAAATTTATCGTGATATCGTCCTCCGTCATGCACTGGGATCAATTCACCTTTTATTTGCCGAGCTGCATATCCGGTACCACTTAAACCCTCTATAATTGGTAAAAGGTACTTAAAATATACGTATTTGATACAGTCTTTTTTCACTCTCTACCAAATGGCTTTGCCAAAAAATAGCAGAAGAATAGCTCACAACACGCCACCTTGCGACACGTTGTGAGCTTGTAGAACGGCTATTTTTTGGCAAATGTTCCGCCCCAGGATAATGGATTTTGATTATCGCGATAATTTCGTAAATCGCGATTTCTTTTGTCACAATAATCGTGATATGAAATGTTCATATCGTCCCATCCCTATTATGGCGATACTAAAAAGGTATCTACATAATATCCTACATAGCATATCCGTCCATGCAGTTTGTAGGTTTAGATATAAGGTCCATGAGCATATCAGCTGGTATACCGTCTCTTTGGGCGGAAATGTCCCGGGATTCAAATTCAAAAGTAGCAGGCCGACAAGCTCAAAACACATCTCAGACAAGCTAAAAAAATATGGTGATAAGAGGTTTCGGCCCGACAGCATTGATACAGTATAGTTCAGTGGATTTCAACCAGTGGTCCTCGAGGGGGTTCCAATTGGTCCCCAGCTAAATGATGTAGAGTTGGTAACCAAATGGACCCTTATAGATCTTTAACTCTATGAGAGCCTTGACAATTAGAGAATTAATCAATGTTTGCCTGGTAGCTCAAATGCAGAAATAAATAGCAATAAAGAGCTTGAAAAGGTTGAAAACCACTGATATAGCTCATGATATGGAGGTGCAAGAAGAGCATGTGTGTCCAGTTCAACCCCCACATTGCACTGGTCTGCACATCTTCAACAGCACTGTGATTCTCAACCTTTCTACTTTTCAAGGACCCCCAGTTTGTCATGCCTTTACTTGGGCCACGGACCCCCAAATCCTCCAGTGCTTATTGGGTACAAACTAGAAAAGCAGTTCCTGCAGAAACTGCATGGGCTTGCTGAAAACACGCACACAGTATATTATATAGAAAGTAGATATTTACACATCCCTCCTCAGAAAGACTTTCGGGATTTCCCAGAGAAATTGAGAAAAAGTACAAGCAATAACAACTGCGTGAAGCTGAACAAGTTGAAGTTTGAACCTGCTCAGGGAGAGTTTATATCACTCGTAAAGTCCCAGACCGGACAAATCATCGGCAGCTACGGGCGGGCTCTGAGCGGCTCTGAGCCAATAGTGTCTGACTGCAGACCACGTGGAAACCCAGGAGGCGGATTCTGGGTGGAACGTCACGCAGACAGGCCAATATGAGTGGTTGGAGTTGGCACTCCCAGACTGTGATAGACAGACGGCCCCATCCAATCACCTCCTAAAGAACTTGAAAAAATGGCCCGCCCCTTACATCGGGTCTGCCCGAGCAAGCCCAGATGGTAAAAGTAATGTGGTATATTATGCAGTATACGCACTACTGCCACCATCTGGCGGAGTCAGGTTAGGAAGTAGTAGGATGCCCACGAAAGTGGCGGAATAAATATAAATTGAG
>NC_137829.1:42734562-42737062 GCF_963921795.1 Nannobrachium achirus | reverse complement strand
TAATCAATGCTTTCATATTTTCCTCTTTATTACACGAGCGCACGCGCACACGCACACGCGCACCACGCTATACCGCACCGCCTTTCTCTCCTAATTAGAACCCTTTCAAGTCAGACACATACCCTCACGCGTGTGCCCGACCGTGCACGCACGTACGCACGCACACACGCGACGCGGAGGAAAGCGGCCATAATTCAGTAGGTGAATGAGCCATTCAGAGCATGGTGGCAAGGAGATTAGATAGGGAAAGTGCACAGTCAGTAAGTGCACAATGCGGTGTCTAGGAAAGCGTAACAAATGAACTGCACTCATAATGGGGAGAGAGAGAGAGAGAGAGAGAGAGAGAGAGAGAGAGAGAGATGAGAGGATGGGAAGAGGACGAGAGGGAGAGAAGAGGGGGGGGGGGAGAAGGGGGGGGGGGAAGCAGGGGCGTCACAAGGGGGGGGGGGGGGGGGGGGGGGTGAGTGAGACTGAGTTACTAGGGCCCAAGGTGGAGGGGCCTTAATTATATTGAAAAAATATATACAAGCTCACATCGCGGCACCGAGTGCTGCGCTGCGAGCTTGTAGATCGACGAAAAGTAGTGAAAATGTGTTCAAATCTTTGAATATTTGTAACTCAAATTTTGCTTCTGGGGGGGGGGGGGTCCCTGGAATTAAATATTTTGAGATGGGGTTCCGTGACCAAATAGATATCATTTTGGGGGTCCTTCACATGAAAGGGTTTGAGCACCACTGACATAGAAACATAGGTTTCCCCCCCCCCCCAAAAAAAGAAAAAAAATTCAATGACTTGCACAAATTTCCATGATTTTTCAATAGTAAAAAAAACAACGCAGTGAATCCTTGTACCCAGGGCCCAGAATTTGGTGCGACACTCCTGGGGGGGAAGGAGGAGTTTGGGGAGGGGGAGAGAGAAAGACGCAAAGACACGAGCCAACGCTCTGGAGATGTGAGAGAGAGACGCGTTTGAAAGCTAGAAGGTTGATGTTTATACGAAGAGGAACGGCTTGTTATACACAGAGAGAGAGGAGGCCATCTTCCAGCACTCCGGCGGTGGAAAGTAACGAAGTACGTTAATGTACTCAAGTACTGCACTTCAGCGTTGCCTCAAACCCCAAACCTTTTCATGTCTAAGGATCAAGGACCGCCAAATTGATATTATGTTCGTCGACGTTGTCAGCTTGTAGATCAGCTATTTTCCGAATGGGAGAGTTGTGTGTTAATTGCAAAAGTCTGCAAACTAACTAGTAACTAAAGTTTTCAAATAATTGTAGTTGCATAAAAAGTGAATTATTTGCTTCTGAGATTGCAGCGGAGCGCCGGAAATAGCAGAACTCCAAGCTCACAATGCGTCGCAGCTATTTTCGGTGTCTGAAACCACACTGAACTAAGCATAATCAAGTCAATACTGGAGGTGTGGCTTAATGGCGTGTATTTCTACACAGAGAGGGCAATTCTTTCAACATAAGATGCTGCTTTCAAGTTCAGTAGATTTTGTAGAAGGCAATTCTCTTGAATGCTGCCTTCAGGTATGGCATGGAAAGAGGGGGCATTTGCATTTCTTTCACCGTAGTAAAAACTGCATTTATGGCCTGGAGAGGGCAGTTTTTAACAGACAGATAAAAGGGCAGGGGTTCAACCCCCCTTTGATGTCTATGTGTGCACGTGCCTGGCGGAGCATAAGGAGTAAAAATGATTGAAAAATTGAAGCACCTCAAAGTTGTACTTTTTACCGTAGCGCCTCCTACTCGAGTAAACGCACCACCGCTGCACGCCGCAGCGTTTAACGAGGGGGTCGGCTCATTCGTCTTCTTCGCGGCGCGCCGCTCCAAGTTAAACAGCCAAGTTAAACAGCCGTGTCAAGTGGAGAAACGCTACGCTCACTTCTGCTCAACTCAGGATGCTTTATAGGCACGACTGCAGGGGAAGACGACAACGTTGCCATTTATAGTAAACTACATCACACACACACACACACACACACACACACACACACACACACACACACACACACACACACACACACACACACACACACACACACACACACACACACACACACACACACACACACACACACACACACAGGCAGAACATTTCAATACAGAGAGACTGAGCCGGACACACACACACACACACACACACACACACACACACACACACACACACACACACACACACACACACACACACACACACACACACACACACACACACACACACACACACACACACACACACACACACACACACACACACACACACACACAGGCAGAACATTTCAATACAGAGAGACTGAGCCGGGAGGGGAGAGGAGAGGAGAGGAGAGGAGAGGAGAGGAGAGGAGAGGAGAGGAGAGAAGGAGAGGAGATTTTGGATTCATGTCCATTTGTGTTTTCAGATATTTAACCACTTGAACGGTCTATTTTTGGCTAAAGTTCTCCGAATAAGGACACTAGTGTTCACGTGGTTAATATAAAAAGGATGAAAAATTACAC
>NC_137829.1:42727062-42729562 GCF_963921795.1 Nannobrachium achirus | reverse complement strand
AGGTTCAAAAGTAAAGCCCTGCTTCATCAGACAAGGCCGTCGCACAAAAGTAGTGAAAACAGCAGATCTACAAGCACAACCGCGAAGCGTTGTGTGCTTGTAGATCGGCTGTTTTCACTAGTTTAAATCATTTTTAAAATGATAAATACAAAACAAACGGTTTTGGACATACAGTAACTCATGTAATTGGCCCACTGGCTTGTCACTTGTCATGATCTGAAATGGCAAATCTTTGAGTACAGCAGCGCTATAGAGAGATCTCTCTCTCTATAGCGCACAATGAGGGCCTCTACAACTCTTTTTCCCGGGCTGAATCAGGGGCCCAGCACGTCCCTGTTCCTCAGTGCTTCTGTGAGGAACAGCCAGCAGCGAGGCGCCGTGTCCTGTCCTGATTTAGCAGGCAGGTGTTGAGACCATGCATCCTACACTACACTACACTAGTGGTTCTCAACCTGTGGGTCGGGACCCCCAGGGGGGTCCCCAAATTACTTTGGTTGGTCCCCAGATGATTAACTTAATGTGCAACATTGTTTTCTCACTCGACAGTAAACAAACCAACATAATGTTAAAGTGTATAGAGGGTGTCTGCACATTTCTAAAGTGACAATTTAAGGACTTTTTAATACCTCTAAAATGACAAAATAACATTGGCCAAATTGTCGAACATTAGAGGCAGAAATTGGGAAAATAGCCGATCTACATGCTCACAATGCCTTGCAACATAGAACCGTGTTATACAAAATGTAATGCCTCAACTCTTAGTGCTCGTCAAGGTGGGGGGGTCCCCAGTTAAAATATGATTATTTTGGGGGTCACAGTCTGAAAAGGTTGAGAACCACTACACTACACTAACACGCACGCACGCACTCACACACAATGTTGGGAAAGCTGCTTAACACCTTCTAAGCCTGGCCGTACTCCCTCGGACTTCCTACTGGGTCCCATCAGCCACACGTCTATTCCCGGACTTTTGATATAAATTATAATAATAAAAAAAAAAAATATCGGAAATTCTTCTCTGTGTCTTTTTGGAGCGATCTGAAACGGTTAATATGCTCTGACAGTCATTTTCTGGTGCTGGGTGTGATACTCCTAATATCCAGCAGGCCACGCCGTTGACTCACATTCTGGATGGATGGCTGGCCAGGAGGAGCCTCATCCTCTCCCCAGTGTTGAAACTCAGCAAGAAGCTCAAACAAGATGGCTGGTCTTTGTCTCTGTTCGTGGATCGCGGTTTCAATCACGTTCGGGCGCCCCGCTTCTCTATCGCTCCTTTCCCTGCTTCGCCGCACGTAAACGAATGGAATTGATCTCCCCTCCGCCTCGCCAAAGTAAGATCGCCGACCTCTGCAGGATGAATATGTACGCTGTGTCGAGCACTCCATTACGTGTTGTTATCATGTGGGCTTTGTTTTTTTAAAACATGTTTGTAAATAAATGGCTTATTTCTTCGGCGCTACCTCTGTTCAGAGGGTTCTGCCGCGGCTTGCAACGTGTTAACTTTCACACTCTTGTTTGTATTTTACATCGGCGCTCATTCGAACATTTTATTGAATGTTTCCACGTTTCTTTTGTTCTTAAAACGTTCTTTTTTCACTTTCAACCTGTCCCTATAAATTGGGGCATGCCGTTATGGTGAAAATCTGTTAACACAGCCGACCCACAAGCTCGGTGTGCAACGCTTTGTTGTGAGCCTGTATGTCGTGATTGTCCTCAGTTTTCCCCACATGACCACATTTTACGACAAAGTATATAAAATAGACAGTATGCGACTTAAACCCCAGCATCCGTATTTGCGGGGAAGGCTTTGGCAGAACAGTGAAAGGTGTTGTGGTGGTGAGTGCAGGTGAGCTGGTGGTGTTTTCCCTGGCCCAGTAGCGGTGCCAAACTGGTCCACGCTGGGCCCTGGCGCTACGCTGTGTGTGTGTGTGTGTGTGTGTGTGTGTGTGTGTGTGTGTGTGTGTGTGTGTGTGTGTGTGTGTGTGTGTGTGTGTGTGCTATGTGTGTGCTATGTGGGTCGTGGGCGGCTATTTTAATCTGCAATGTTGCTGGGAATACCTGAGGGAATAGCCAAGCACTGAGAGAGAGAGAGAGAGAAAGAGAGAGAGAGAGAGAGAGAGAGAGAGAGAGAGAGAGACTGAGAGTGTGTGTGTGTGTGTGTGTGTGTGTGTGTGTGTGTGTGTGTGTGTGTGTGTGTGTGTGTGTGTGTGTGTGTGTGTGTGTGTGAGAGAGAGAGAGAGAGAGAGAGAGGGAGACAGACAGACAGACAGACAGACAGACAGACAGACAGACAGACAGACAGACAGACAGACAGACAGACAGACAGACACAGAGAGTGAGATAGAATAGGAGTGTGCATGTTTAAGCCTGATAGATGGATGGATAAAATGTCGCTTGTCTGACAGTCTGATTGTGTGCGTGCGTGCGTGCGTGCGTGTGCGAGACTTCATTAGAGCAGTCGTTGTGCACTCACTCACCAGCTGTCTGAATTATTTAAGAC
>NC_137829.1:42702062-42722062 GCF_963921795.1 Nannobrachium achirus | reverse complement strand
AAACAACACAGGAGCAGAGACTGTTTATTAAGCCACGGTTAGACCTGGGCTTAGGGCTGTCACGATATGACATTTTACATGACGATTAATTGTCACTCAAATAATTGGCGATTAACGATTTAATTGTGTTTTTGTCGTTGATAATTACATTTCTGTTTGGCTTTTAGGCTTTGAAGTTGCACATGGTAGATATGACACATAACCTAAATATACAAAGAAATTACTGACATATTTCACAACTTACTACTTTAAAAATAACTTTGATAGTGGAAATAGCCGATCTACAAGCTCACAACGCGCCGCGATGCGACGCGTTGTGAGCTTGTAGATCGGCTATTTCCACTATTTCGGACATTTTTCAACATTCACGATTATGACGATTATGACAAAATAATTGCGATAATGTCAAATAATCACGATTAGACGATTATGTAATAATTGTGACAGCCCTACTTGGGCTGCGGGCCGATGTCGCCTCCGTAAATAGCAGATCTGTCTGTCTGTCTGTATGTCTCTCTTTGTCTCTGTCTGTCTGCCTCTCTCTCCCTCTGTGTCTGTCTCACACACACACACACACACACACACACACACACACACACACACACACACACACACACACACACACACACACACACACACACACACACACACACACACACACACACACACACACACACAGGGACGTGCAGAGAATCTTAGAGAGGCAGGGGCTGACAAAATATCGAAAATAGCCGACCTCCAAGCTCACAACTGCAACGCGTAGTGAGCTTGGAGGTCGGCTATTTTTGGTGCTTGATACCATGCACACTGAACTAAACTTATTAATCAAGTGAATACTGGAGATGTGGCTTAACAACATGGATTTCTACACAGAGAGGGCAAGTCTTTCAACATAAGATGCTGTATTCAAGTTTGGACAAGGCAATTCTCTTGAACGCTGCCTTCAGATATGGCATGGAAAGAGGGCATTTGCATTTCTTTCACCATAGTAAAAAACTGCATTCAGCACTTTTTACAGAGGGGTAAAAGGGCAGGGGCTCAAGCCCCCTTGATGTCTATGTGTGCACGTGCCTGCACACACATGCGCTCAGAGCAAGCCCCCAGAACCCTGGGGGCGCTTTGAAGCAAAAAGTACATGGTGGCCGTTTGAGGTACTGCAGTTGGGTCAACTATTCAAACAGAGGCAGATAGCCCCCCGCTACCCCCGCCTCCCCGTTTCTCGCTCCCCGACCGTCGTGATTGGCTAAGAGGCCAAATAGTTGACCCACTACGTCACGTTTCAGAGGCGTTTCAAACGCGGAAGTACGCTTCATGCGCTGGGTGAGCAACTCAATGCAAGTGGACGGGCGGGGATATCAGTTGCCCTCTCTATTATTATTATAGCTCTATGGCTCAGAGAGACAGAGAGAGAGCATGGGACGCTTGAACAAGCCATGCTCATTGCTCATTCAACAATTCATTTTCTTGAAGATTCTTAAAGGAGCACCTCACACAATTGTCCAGCCTCGGTACCATTTGTGTCTGCACACGCTCAGTGTGGACGCTTCAGAAACCTGCCTACCAGTGACATCATCATGGATGGGGATTCCGAGCCAATAGAAAGACACGCAGCCTTCCTCTTCTCTGAGAAATAGAAGCCATTGTTCTTGCAGAGAGAGAGAGAGAGAGAGAGAGAGAGAGAGAGAGAGAGAGAGAGAGAGAGAGAGAGAGAGAGAGAGAGAGAGAGAGAGAGAGAGAGACTCCCTGTCGCACTTAGAACTACAGACTCACTCCCTAGCTTCCACCGTGGACTGAAGACTCACCTCTTCAGACTCCACCTAAACCCATAACACTACTGTAACACGAATTGACCATACATGAAGCTAGTTAGCATTTTTTTAAACGTTTTTTGGAGCTGTGTGCAGCTCCCTATAGGTGGCTGTGTGGGTCTGTGTGTCTGTGTGTGTGTCTGTGTGTGTGTCTGTATGTAGCCTGACTTCGGCGCGTAACTAGTGCCGCACCATTTACGCCACTCGCGCAATATATACATCAAAATGTGCGGCTCGGCCGGGAATGGTGTTCTATTACCTTTCGTTCCGATCCGCCTTACCATGCCGACGTAATCGGCAAAAAACGACGCTTAATTGTCCCCATTGACTTATAATGGGACAATGCAAGAAATCACTTTCAAGTATTTTTCTCTCGTAAACCATAGGAGCTACAGTTTCAAACCTCGGAGAGGAGATTCATAATGATTTTAAGAATGAATCGAAAAATAATTACATCACTCGGCCTCATGGTGGCGCTATAACGGCCCACTTTACGTTTTGCCCCGTAACTCTTGAACCGTAGATCGGAAAATTAAAATTCTTTTTTCCCTGGATTCCTTGGGTCAAGACGCATCTCCCCATATAGGCCACGCCCATTTGCGCCAGGATAGATTTTCCGCCATCTTGAATTTTCTCCAAAACACACTTTTTGCTCCTTTTCCTACATATTTTCTTCAAATGTCACACAAATCGGTACACATGATCTACACACACACACACACACACACACACACACACACACACACACACACACACACACACACACACACACACACACACACACACACACACACACACACACACACACAGCTCCACTTCACACGGGTGTGATTTTTTTTTACTGATTAGGTGCATGGTCTACCTATATTATTGTTTTCTAGATTGATATTTCTATGCATTTGTTATATTGTTGTTCTGACATATTATCTTGCTTATTATACTGATGTGTATTACCTGCTCATTGTAAATCGCTTTGGATTAAAAGCGTCTGCTAAATGCCTAAACTGTAAACTGTAACCTGTAGAGAGAGTCATAGTTTCAGGTCTGGACTAAAAGGTTATGATTGGATGAGGTGTTGACAAAATGGGGATTCTGTGATTGGAGGAGGATGTTGAGAGTCTGTCTGTCTGTCTGTCTGTCTGTCTGTCTGTCTGTCTGTCTGTCTGGCTTGTAGTTCGCCTATATTTTCAAATAGCATACATCGGGTAGGGCTGTCACGATTATGACATTTTACATGACGATTAATTGTCACTCAAATAATTGTGTTCCTGTCGTCGACAATTACATTTCTGTTTGTCTTGTAGGCGTTGAAGTTGCACACGGCAAATATGACACACAATGTAACCTAAATATACGAAGAAACTACTGACATATTGGGATAACTTTATACTTAAAAAGGAACATTGATAGTGGATGCGACGCGTTGTGAGCTTATAGATCGGCTATTTCCACTGTTTTTCAAAATGTTTGAAAATACATGACATTTTTTAAATTTTTTGAACAATTATGAAAAATAATTGCGATTATGTCAAATAATTAGATGATTATGTAATAATTGTGACAGCCCTAACATATAGTTATGTTGGTTAAACAGATTTAGCTTGGAACCCCCTGGAAAGCCCCCCACCCCACACACACTCTCTCTCTCTCTCTCTGTGTGAGTAGGGACCACCTCGCACATGGTTTTTCAGTTTCTTTATTTTATTTTCCTTTGTTGAAATGCCTATCTAGTCTCTCTCCTCTCTTCATTTCTTTCCCTCCCTCTCCATCTCTCTCTCTATCTCTCCATCTCTCTCTCTCTCCTGTTTTCATCTCTTTGTCTATCATTGTTGTGCTAGCATGTTAGCGTTTTATTTGGCCCCCCCCGTATATGATTAGCTCGGCACAACGCGGCGCACTCAGGCACGCACGCAAACATGCACACACGCACACTCGTAGACACGTACACGCACACACGTGCCAGTGTGTTTCATCAAGCTGTTAACCTCCGTTTATAAGCGTGACCTTTCAATCTGCTCGCTAAAGGAAAGTGTAATCCCTGCCGGACGCTCTTAATGCTAATCTCTACTATCCTGATTAGATTGCACACGCACACGCGCACGCACACACACACACACACACACACACACACACACACACACACACACACACACACACACACACACACACACACACACACACACACACACACACACACACACACACACATGCACACACGCACACACACGCACACACATATACAGATGCACATGGCACGCACCCCCACCCGCATGTATGCGCGCTTATACGCGTATGCGCACGCACATACGCACACACACACACACACACGCGCGTGGTTGACTCCTCTGGGAGCGCGCTGCAATGGGATGCTATTAGCATCACCCAGTGACAGATCTAAATCCTAAATCCACTTAAATGGTGAATGCTTATTTGTCCCTTCTCCTTTATTCAACCCCCCCCCCCCACCACCACCAACCCCCACTTGATCTGGATTACCCAGAGTGTGACACCCCCCCCCCCCCCCCCCTTTCTCTCTCTAAAAGCTTCATCGTCACCATAGTGCAAGGGTCTTCAACAGGGGGTCCGGGACCCCTAGGGGGGTCCTCCGAGTTACTGCAGGGGGTCCTCCATGAATCCAAAATACACAGATGACCGTGCTGTCAAACAATGAAACTATATGGAATCTCTGAACAGGTTGTGGGGGTCCCTGCTTCATCTCTCTCTCAACTAAGGTGTCCTTGGCCTGAAAACGTTGAGGACCCCTGCCATAGTGCAGTGAGAACATGCATTGCATTGATGATGATGACGGATGGATGTCGAAGAGTCGTTCTTACATGAGGTTTACAACTGTATCTGTCTGTGATTGTGACCGTAGGTCACAAGTTTACTATGAAAACCAGCACATCTTGTCCACGTATCTGTGTACGTCTGTACGTCACGCCTGACACTGGTTCTATGGGTTTGTCTGTGGTTCTATGGGTTTGTTGCTCTGACATCATGCTCTGACGTCACTGTGATGTCAGGGGAACCACTCCTAACAGAATGGGTTTGCTGCTCTGACATCACGCTCTGGCTTGATGTCCCCTTTATGCCCATATATGGAGATCGCTGTTGTCATCACGACAACCCTGTCCCGATGTCATCAATATGAAGGGCATCTGGGAATGCCCATATTTGGTAATGCGCATATATGGGCATGTTCTGACATCACATTGTAGACTATCATGCAGGGGTCTCCTCTCCATATACTGTATGGGTTACTGGTTCGATATACATCACTGGCCAGATGGCCAGTGATGTATATAGGGCCATGTCGCCCTGAGGCGTCTTACTAGTGTAGTTTCTGTCTGTGATGTAGACAGATTATTATTTATTTCATTTTGTTGTTGTTTGTATGTTGGTGTTTTCTTTTTCTTTTTTCTTAATAGCCAGCAGAATATGAGTCATCATCATAACAATGAATCAATAGCATTGTACAGTATTACTGGACATCATTGCTGTGATGTCTGTCTGCCTGCCTGCCTGCCTGCCTGCCTGTCTGTCTGTCTGTATGTCTGTCTGTCTGTCTGTCTTGTCTGGAGAACAGATATGGGCATAAAAGCTTTTAAGGAGTCACTGTAGGCCATTTGGGAAAGTGCTTGTACTTTCTTTCTCTCCGGAGCATCCTCTCAGGTTCTGTGCGTGCGTGCGTGCGTGCGTGCGTGCGTGCGTGCGTGCGTGCGTGTATGTGTGTGAGCGAGAGAGAGAGAGAGACAGACAGACAGAGCGTGTCCCTGTTTTGACCCGGAGTGATGTGCTTCCTGGTGGGGACTCTGTTTGTCTAAACCAGGGGTCTTCAACGTTTTCAGGCCAAGGACCCTTTATAGTCGAGAGAGAGAGATGAGGCAGGGGTCCGGGGACCCCCTGTTGTTAAAGACCCCTGGTCTAAAACAATCAAAACTTATTGTCGACTCCCAACAAGAAGTCCTCCTTTTTAAAGTAGCAAACCATAACTCACGTATCACGTTGTTGTAATTCAATACCCTACTATTGATCATTCTACAGCATCACACAAAAGCATCAAAAGTAACAGATCCACAAGCTTGTTCGCGCCGCGTTTCCAGCTTGTCCATCTGTTTTACTTTTGTTACTTTTGAATTAGAATCCTGAAAAGGAACAGTTTTGGACACATTACATCAGGGACGTGCTGGGCCCCTGATTCAGCCCGGGAAAAAGAGTTGGAGAGGCCCTCATTGCGCGCTATAGAGAGAGATCTCTCTCTATAGCGCTGCTGCTACTCAAAGATTTGTGACAAAGTGACTGTAAGCCGGTGGGCCAATTACATGAGTTATATTTCGTCGTTGTCGGGTGGAAACCTTGTATGTCCCAAACCGTTCGTTTTGCATTTTCCATTTTAAAAATGATTTAAACTAGTGAAAACAGCCGATCTACAAGCACACAACGCCTCGCACCGCGAGGCGTTGTGTGCTTGTAGATCTGCTGTTTTCACTACTTTTGTGCGACGGGCCTTGTATGATGAAGCAAGGCTTCACTTTGCGAAAGAACATACAAATTTGAAACTTGGAGGTACAAGGTTTCTGCCCGACAACGACGATATATTAGTAATGTGATTTACTGTACATGTGCATTATGCACATGCAGGACATAATGTTAATACAGTATAGATTGGATGCTGGTCTGGGTCTGTGCTTAAAAAGGTACTTGGAAACACTTGTCCCTTTCTATTTACAGTACGTTACAGATCACCTTTTTTCAACTTCATCCATACAGGCCTTGCTCCCTAAGGGGGACCATACCTATGTTCCCCAGGTCCTATGTTCCCCACTTACCCCCACAAAAAAAGGTTCTATGTTCCTCGCTCAACTTAAAAAAGGTTTTATGTTCCCCACTCATCCAAAAATGCAGGAAACATTCATTCAAAACACACAATAATGGGGAGAAATTACGAATACTAGTGGGACAGGTGGCACTAGGGACATCTGGGCACCATACTTTTATTATGACTGGGCATCTGGACCAGTGGGCACTTAGGGGTGGAGACATCAGGGCACCTGGGCAACTGGGCACCTAAATTAGGATTGCCCACATGTTCTTAGTGCCCAGATGTCCCACCATTTCCTGCATTTGAGTTGGGAACATTCACTTTTTTTTTGTGGGGAACATACAGTAGATCCTGTTTTTTGTTGTGTGGGGAACATAGAACCTTTTTGTGGGGAGGGTGGGTGGGGAACATAGAACCTGGAGAACATATAAGCTTTTTGGGGGGAGGATGGGTGGGGAACATAGAACCTGGAGAACATAGAACCTTTTTGGGGGGGAAGTGGGGAACATAGAACCTGGTGAACATAGAACCTTTTTGGGGGGGAAGTGGGGAACATAGAATCTGTGGAACATAGAACCTTTTTGGGGGGGGGAGTGGGGAACATAGAACCTGGTGAACATAGAACCTTTTTTGGGGGGGGGGAGTGGGGAACATAGAACCTGGGGAACATAGAACCTTTTTGGGGGGGAAAGTGGGGCACATAGAACCTGGGGAACATAGAACCTTTTTTGGGGAGAAGTGGGGAACATAGAACCTGGGGAACATAGAACCTGGGGAACATAGGGAGGACCCCCTCAGGGGAACGCTGGTCCTTGAAAAAAAAAAACTCAAACTCTTCAATGTCAAGGACCACCACGACTGTGAGAGTGTACGAGCAGCGGACCACCACAACAGACGTGAAGTCCACATAGTAGCTCTGACAGTGGGATAAAAAATAAATAAAAAATAGGTTCCGAATGTGATGGAACCGATTCTGGGTTCCTCGATAATGTTGGATACGGTTCCTCTGTGAGAGGAGAGAGAGAGAGAGAGAGAGAGAGAGAGAGAGAGAGAGAGAGAGAGAGAGAGAGAGAGAGAGAGAGAGAGAGAGAGAGAGTAGAGCAGTGGTCCTCAAACTTTTCAGGCCGTGACCCCCAAAATAATAATATTTTAACTGGGGACCCCCACCCTGACAAGCACTAAGAGTTGAGGCATTACCTTTTGTATAACACGGTTCTATTTTCACAATTTCTGCCTCTCTAATATTTGACAATTCGGCCAATATTTAATTTGTCATTTTAGAGGTATTAAAAAGTCCTTAAATTGTCACTTTAGAAATGTGCACATACCCTCTATACTTAAACTTTATGTTGGTTTGTTTACTGTTGAGTGAGAAAACAATGTTGCACATTGAGTTAATCATCTGGGGACCCCCCAAAATAATTTGGGGACCGCTCTGGGGGTCCCGACCCACAGGTTGAGAACCACTGGAGTAGAGAGAGAGAGAGAGAGAGAGAGAGAGAGAGAGAGAGAGAGAGAGAGAGAGAGGAGTAGAGAGAGGGGTCCGGGGATTATGGGACATAAGCTGGGATAGTGATAAGGTCTGTAGTTTGGAGGTAGTGTACAAACACTACAGTAACTGTTTAATCCGCCAGAACACCCACAAAAATGCACTTTTATCTCCTCTTTCCAGACGGCTACTACTGCACTAGGAGTTCTAGGCTGTTTTTTGTATTTTTTGTATTTTTTTTTTTTGTATAATTCCAAAAGTAGGTTGTAATTTCAGCAGAATATAGTCCAGTTTGATGGTAATTGTGAACGCACATACACATAACACATCGTTGTTGTCGGGCAGAAACCTTGTAATCTTCATATTTCAACGTACTGTATTTTTCTCTCCATAAAACAATGCCCTGCTTCATCATGAGAGAGTGTCGTACAAAAGTAGTGGGAAAATAGCTGATCCACAAGCTCACACCACACTGCATCGCTTGTAGGCTTGTAGATCTTCACAATTCTATAAAATGAAATAAAATAAAATAAAACACACCTTTACATATGTAACGGCCAGGATTTAAACCCGGCTTCTCCACTAGCCTAAGATGGGAATCCCCCCATGGTCAGGGGAGAGAGGCTTTTGGTCAGTCTCCTCTCTCTCTCTCACACACACACACACACACACACACACACACACACACACACACACACACACACACACACACACACACACACACACACACACACACACACACACACACACACACACACACACACACACACACACACACAGGCTTACATCTCATTAAATGAATGCATTCATCAGCTGCAGCTGCGGTCTGTCAGGAGTTGAAGTCACAGTCACTGAGTGTGTGTGTGTGTGTGTGTGTGTGTGTGTGTGTGTGTGTGTGTGTGTGTGTGTGTGTGTGTGTGTGTGAGAGAGAAAGAGAGACAGAGAGAAAGAGAGAGATGGAATTAACTTCAGCCCATTATTTGAGTCTCTAGAAATACTACACACACGTGTGTGTCTGCCCACAACTGTGCATGATGTCACTGTGTCTGTGTCTTTGTATTTGTATTTGCGTGTGTGTCTGCGTGTGCGTGTGCGTCTTCTCAAACATTTGCCGACCTCCAAGCTCACAACTCGTCGCAGCGCGACGCGTTGTGAGCTTGGAGGTCTGCTATTTTCGATATTTTCAGCAAAACGGCCTTTTAAAGACGTAAGCCCCTGCCTCTCTAACATTCTCTGCACGTCCCTGTTAATACATGAGAAAAGGTCACCCAGTGAGTGCTAGCTGTTTGCTTGCATGGTCGTGTTGGACCGCGCGCCCTGAGACTTCTACGTCGTGTTGTGGGCTTTCTGCTTTGCAGTGCTTTCTCTGCGACAGAGACCCTCCGACTGCAACATACTGTGCTTCCCATATAGGGTGCGTTCGGAAAACCCGCACCGGGTGTGTGCTCAGTGTAGTGAGTACAGTGGGCGTGACGTTGGAGAGTGCGTTCAGTGTGGCTTATTTACGAACGACCAGTTGAGAGGCAGCTGTGTGCTTTTTCACTCTGAACTCTGAAGGTAAACTTTCTGAAAAGCAGCAGTTGCTGAGTATGCTAACGTAACGTTGCTATTAGGAGTTGTAGGTCTAATTCACAACATTGGCATACCTGCTGTTAATTTACATGTTGATGTGTGTGAAACTATCAAGCCCAAACGACCAATTAAGCTGCAAGTGCTGTATTTTGCGGTTATTTCCTCCATTGTTCACAGCTGAGAAGCATTCGATACACGGCCATGAAAACCAACCAATCAGAACACCGCACCACACCACCACACCGCCAAACCCCATCTTCTGAGTAGGTTTGGTGAGTGCGTGCACTCAACACACCAGTGCGCCGCGCACTGGATTTCCGAACGACAACGCGCCAAGTGCACCGAATAAATGAACGACAACATGGCACACCAGCGCGCTGAGTGCGCATTTCCGAACGCACCCATAGTCAGGGAATATTAATAAAAACCTGGGAATAAATTCCTTACCAAACAATTTCTTCACCAATGTGTTCGTAAAGGTGTCTAGTAACATATCTGACAAAGATTGAAATTCAACATCCCTAGGAGAATCTTTGACATTGCAAGCATTTGTTTTGCACAAAAAACATTCATTGGGCTAAAAACAACCCATAAAAATGATGGTTTAAAGTGATGAGTCATCACTTTTCACAGTGGTATGGGGGTACATTTTTAG
This sequence comes from Nannobrachium achirus, assembly GCF_963921795.1. NCBI lineage: Eukaryota > Metazoa > Chordata > Actinopteri > Myctophiformes > Myctophidae > Nannobrachium > Nannobrachium achirus. Next base: position 42,711,716 of record NC_137829.1, on the reverse strand, counting down.
CCCAATGAATGTTTTTCGTGCAAAACAAATGCTTGCAATGGATTCAGAATAATTAAAAACACCTAGTTAGACCCCTCACATCCCACTTAAAGCATATGTTTTGGGAGTCATTTTTTCCCTTAAAGCACAATAAGTAAGTGAATGAGACCCAGAATTACCCTAGCTGTCAAAGATTCTCCTAGGGATGTTGAATATCAATCTTTGTTAGATATGTTACTAGACACCTTTACGAACACATTGGTGAAGAAATTGTTTGGTAAGGAATGTATTCCCAGATTTGACAGGTATTCTGATAATTTTCCCTGACTAATAAGCCTAGTGGTTACCAAGAATGTCCCTTGGATAAAGATGTGTAAATTATTCCTTTTTGGAGGTGGAGCCGCCAGGCTAGCCAGAGTGACATGCGTGCACGTACTGTGGCAGCGTGTTCTAATGGGTCCTGAAGGACAGGCCTATTAGCTCACAGATCAGCCCCAGCTCCTCTCCTCTGATGTCTGGCCACATCTGATCTGACTCCAGTCCAAGCCTCCCAGTCCCCCACGTGTCCTCCTCTCAGTAGCCTGATGGAAACTGATCTGAGTTCAGTCCCAGAGCCTCGTCCCCTCACGCGTCCAGTAGCCTGATGGAAACTGGCCAGACACATTCACATGCACACACACACACACACAGCCTACTGCATGGGGTCTTCAACAGGGGGTCCTCAGAGTTACTACAGGGGGTGTCCTCCAAATCTTTGTCACCCTTTTTTATATTAACCACTCGAACCCTAGTGTCCATTTTCTGAGAGCTTCATATACTGTATGTGTTTCAATTAAAAAATGACCACAAAAAGCGTAAAATAATGATAAAATAATAATTATATGGATTGATAAGCGAAGTCAGCCTGACAATGGCCAAAATGATTATTTTATCATTATTGTATGCTTTTTTGTGGCCATTTTTATAGAAACACATATGAAGCTTAATCTTTTTTATGAAATATTTTCGAAACATTATTTTTATTTTAGCGTCCGTTTTTCAAGAAAAAGTTGACCAAAGCTCCTTTAGCACTCAGCATCAAGGGTTGGACTGGTTGGTAAGTCCCTGCGACGTACTAACGTCATGACCAAGTGCTGTACTTGTAATCAACTCTCTCCCCAGTCTCCCCAATCCTCCATCACTTGCATCATTGAAACAGCTGGTATGCACGCAGTTAACCACTTAAACCCTACATCAGGGGGCTCTTCAACGTCTTTCTGGCCAGCGACCCTCTTAGCTGGGAGAGAGACGGGGCTACAGTATGTGTTTTACAAAATGTTAAACTTTTCCATAGATTTCATAGATTCAAAGACTTTTACACTTTGTTTACACATTATTTGGCATTAAACATTGTACTTGACTGTTGGCTCTGTACTTGGTCTGCTCTTTTTCCACCCCCCCTCTACACCCAAACTAAGGACGCTAGGATTCATGTGGTGAAGACACTGTTGATTTGGATGAAAGACCTAGGTCTAGGTGTGTGTGTGTGCGCGTGTGCGTGTGTGTGTGTGTGTGTGTGTGTGTGTGCGTGCGTGCGTGCGTGCGTGCGTGCGTGCGTGCGTAGATGTAAGGCCTCTGTTTCTCCATAGCTTTTTACACTGTTATTCAAGATTCAGTAGCTCTGCTTTTCCAAGCCATTGTGCAAGAAACAGAGACAGACAAAGAGTGGGTTTGTGCTTCACTGTGTGTGTGTGTGTGTGTGTGTGTGTGTGTGTGTGTGTGTGTGTGTGTGTGTGTGTGTGTGTGTGTGTGTGTGTGTGTGTGTGTGTGTGTGTGTGTGTCCTCTGGCTGGCAGGAAGGAATGCAATCTCATAATAATAATAATCATGTTCTCCATCGCAGGGTTCGCTGAGTTCAGCTTAATGTCATTCTATGGCCAGACACACACAGCACGCCTGTGTGTGTGTGTGTGTGTGTGTGTGTGTGTGTGTGTGTGTGTGTGTGTGTGTGTGTGTGTGTGTGTGTGTGTGTGTGTGTGTGTGTGTGCATGCACTGCTAAAGGGGAGGCTGTGTAGACCAGTGTTTCTCAAAGTGGGTTTGATACTATTTGGAATTGATCAATATGTAATGTTTAGTCTCTATCTTAGACGTGTTCTATACTGTATGAGGGTATTAACGATTTGTGATTTTTGCACGTCGACTCGACTCAGTAAAAGGTTCAGTTGAAGTCGACTTTATCGTTTGATGACGTCATCACATCACACACGACCCCTCAATTATTTTGGGGGCATCCCCAGATGATTAACTTAATGTGAAACATTGTTTTCTCCCACAACAGTAAACAAAGCAACATAAAGTTTAAGTGTATAGAAGGCATCTGCACATTTCTAACGTGACAATTTAAGGACTTTTTAATACCTCTAAAATGACTAATTAAACATTGGCCAAATTGTCAAATATTAGAGGCTGAAATGTTGAAAATAGCCGATCTACATGCTCACAACGCCTCTGCTATTTTCACAATAGAACCGTGTTATACAAAATGTAATGCCTCAACTCTTAGTGCTCGTCAGGGGTGGGGGGTCCCCAGATAAAATATGATTAATTTTGGGGGTCGCGGCCTGAAAAGGTTGAGAACCACTGGTGTAGACAACCATGCCTCCTCATAATAACGATTACTTTCACCTGAGGAGTTTCACCACGGGGCTTCATGCTATTCCCCGACCGACCCGCAGGAGTCGCTATAGTTCAGCAAACAAAGACACCACCATCCCCTGCTGTCTTCCCACAATGAACACCGACGACTGCGTGTGCCCGAAGCGCCACTGAGAGGAACCGAACCCCGAGGCGAGCGTTTTTCCGTCCCTCTGTGAGAGCCGACCGATTGCAGGACGACAGTGCGTAAAACCCGAGTTGCACTTAGTCGCTGCTGCGGCGCGCCGCGAGCTTATAAATCTGCTATTTTCGGTGCACGGCGACACCCACGCGCAACTAAGTATAAATCAGGAGTTGGTATCAGTGTGGAGTGTGCCTTCGTTCAGCAGCGGCAGCTTGTTTAACGAGGTGATTTTTTTTCCAACAGCTACTGTACGAGACCGCAGAGAGAGAGAGAGAGAGAGAGAGAGAGAGAGAGAGAGAGAGAGAGAGAGAGAGAACTTGTTACATTGGCACAGAATGTGTGTCAAATTACCCTCCACATTTTGCTCCGAGATCTGCACAGAATAGGCGCTCGCGCTTTTGTTCCTCCTTTTTTTTAACCCTGAAATACCTGGAACGCGCCCGAGTCGCGTTAGATCTTACCCACTTTAACCATTATTTTGTGCTTTAACTCAGCAGAGTTAATAGCAGATATACAAGCTCGCAGCGCGGCACTTGGTGCCGCGCTGCGAGCTTGTAGATCTGCCATTTTTGAAAAATCGTGAAGTCTTTGAATATCTTTGACCCGACTTCTAAATCCTTCCTCTGAATCAGTGGTTCTCAAACTTTTTCATGTCAAGGACCCCCAAAATTTCAGGTATTTGGCCGCGGACCCCCATCTCAAAATATGTTGTTCCAGGGACCACCCAGAAGCAAATATTTGAATGTTCGCTTTTAAATAGATATATTCAAAGTAACTTGCAAAAACAAATCATGATTTAAAAAAAAAATAGCAGATCTACAAGCTCGCAGCGCGGCACTCGCAAGCTTGTAGATCTGCCATTTTTGAAAAATCGTGAAGTCTTTGAATATCTTTGACCCGACTTCTAAATCCTTCCTCTAAATCAGTGATTCTCAAACTTTTTCACGTCAAGGACCCCCAAAATTACAGGTATTTGGCCGCGGACCCCCATCTCAAAATATGTTGTTCCAAGAACCCCCCAGAAGCAAATATTTGAATGTTCCCTTTTAAATAGATATATTCAAAGACTTGCAAAAACAAATCATGATTTTTCAAAATAATAGCAGATCTACAAGCTCGCAGCACGGCACCGAGTGCCGCGCTGTGAGCTTGTAGATCTGCTATTTTTCAATAGTTAAAGCATTCAATAATTCTAGGCCTAAATGGCTTAATGGAGCTGATTTGGCTCTGAGGGGCCTTCGGAATTTGAGTAGCGGGAGCTTTAGAATTTAAGCTTATTCTGCCATGACTCTTCGGGCCTTTAGTGATATGGAAGTGCATTGACTGTACTGTACTAATCCCCCCACCTCCCAGGGTACGAGTTATGAAGATGCTTATCGCCCTTATTAACATGCATGTACAATGGCGCGGCGGCTCTGGCGAGCTCAGGGCTTCTGCTCCACTATATTCACAAATACAGGCTTAGATGTGGATAAATGGACTTATTGCAGTCGCGTTGCTCTTGTGAACTTTGCTGTTTTTTTGTTCGGGCGGGCTACAAATTGAATCCCGCCGCAGTGGGAGCTGCGGTTCCAGACTAAAACTCTCTTTATTAAGCACGGATGAAACGACTGCGCGTTTTTGTTTTCTTGTATTCCTCTGTGGCTTGTTTTTGCATGTGTTCCCCGCTAGTTGTTTTGGCCGATGGTTGGTGGTCTTGAAGACAAAGCAGTATAGCCCACAATTTGATGTAAACCATTGCGATACACATTGGGATACATGCACGCATGTACATGCAGGGCCGCGTGCACACGCAAACGCGCACACGCACACACACACGCACACACACACACACACACACACACACACACACACACACACACACACACACACACACACACACACACACACACACACACACACACACACACACACACACACACACACACACACACACACACACACACACACACACACACACACACACACACACAAGCCATAATTACAGCAGCGCGAGGCGTTGTGAGCTTGTAGATCTGCTATTTTTGGCAGATCCCCGAATGGGGATGCTAGGGTTCAAGTGGTTAATGTAAAATAAACATCCTATCACACAAAGATTTGGTGGCCCCCCTGTAGTAACTCTGGGGACCCCCTAGGGGTCCCGGACCCCCTTTTGAGGATCCCTGCTTTAGCTATTGAAAAATAGCAGATAACACAAGCTCACATAGTGCGTCACTTTGCGTCCTGGTCAAATACATATCAATTTGGGGGTCCTTGACAAGAGAAGTTTGAGAAGCATTGCCTTCGCAGACGGAGTGGACGTTGATAGATGTCATTAGTGTTGTCTGTATGTCCTGCCACTAAACAGACAGACAGACAAGTGGACGAGGAGGAGTCAATAGCGGAGCAGGCTAATGGACTGATGAACGAGGAGAACTCCAGCTAATAGTCTCTCACACAGCTCCTAGCCAGACCATTACTGCTCTTTTATATGACCAGACACTCACAATGCCCCGGCTCCACTTACTGGATATACTTTCATGGTCAATTAGGGTGAGAGAGGGAGAGAGAGAGAGAGAGTTTTGTGTGTGTGTGTGTGCGTGTGTGTGTGTGTGTGTGTGTGTGTGTGTGTGTGTGTGTGTATGTGTGTGTGTGTTGTGTTGTGTTTTGCTGTGTACATTGCATGCAGCAAATAGAAAGCCATGATGAAAAAGGATTGTTGCATGATAATGATTTTAATTAGCACTGTTTGTGTGGAGGTGAGAGGAACAGAGGCAGGCATGCAGACATTTTGTGCATGTACGTGTGCGTTTGTGCGCGCGCTGCAGCGCGCGCGCGCAAGTGTGTGTGTGTGTGTGTGTGTGTGTGTGTGTGTGTGTGTGTGTGTGTGTGTGTGTGTGTGTGTGTGTGCGTGTGTGTGTGTGTGTGTGACTGTGTGTGTGTGTGTGTGTGTGTGTGTGTGTGTGTGTGTGTGTGTGTGTGTGTGTGTGTGTGTGTGCAAAATACATGCAAACAGACAGACAGACAGAGAAAAAGACAGACAGACAGGCAGAAAGAAAGACAGAGACACACCAATAACTGGATAGACATTGTATTTTTCGGTGGGCCAGTACGAAAAAGAAGAAAAGACAAACAGTGATCTATTTTAATTAGAAACAACACTACTTTCACAACACAGGCGTGAAAGAGCTCAGTCTCTGTAACAGATACACAAAAAAAAAACCTGGCTTTTATATCGTATTGATATTTAAATATACAGTGTGTGCTCTGGCAGAACCGACCGGCATAAAGTTTCAACTAAAACAAAACCCCTACACAGCTGAGAAGCATAGCGTTGTTGTCGGGTGGAAACCTTGTATGTCCAAAACCGTTCGTTTTGTATTTATCATTTAAAAAATTATCTAAACTAGTGAAAATAGGATGCGAGGCGTTGTGTGCTTGTAGATCAGCTATTTTCACTAATCCTGTGCGACAGCTTTGTGTGATGAAGCAGGGCTTTACTTTATGAAAAAACTTTAAAATTTGAAACTTGGAGATATGAGGTTTCTGCCCAACAGTGACGATAGAGTGCATGACACAGCATACAGACTGGAGTAGCAGCAGTAGCAGAAACCACGTATCTCCATATTTCAAGGTTTACGTTTTTTTCTTTCATAAATGAATGCCTTACTTGCACATACAAAAGTGTTGCAACTAATGCAATGTGAGGCATTGTTAGGGCTGTCACGATTATTTTATTGATCTATTAATTGTCACTCAAATAATTGCGATTAACTGTGTTTTTTGTCGTTGATGATTACATTGCTGTTTGGCATTTAGGCTTTGAAGTTGCACATGGCAGATATGACACAAATGACTGACATATTTGACAACTTTACACTTTAAACAGAACATTGTTAGCGGAAATAGCCGATCTACAAGCTCACAATGTGACACATTGCGACGCGTTGTGAGCTTGTAGATCTGCTATATCCACTATTTTTGAAAATATTTGAAAATATATGAACATTTTTCAACAATAAATGTGATTATGTCAAGTAATTGCCATTAGACGATTATGTAATAATTGTGACAGGCCTAGGCATTGCGAGCTTTTAGATGAACTGTTTCAGGAATATATACAGTAATGAAACTGGAACTGTTTTGGACATACGGTACAAGGTTTCCCGACAGCAAGGATATCGTTCAAATGTCCAAATCTGTTACTTTTCAGAATTCAGAAATAGCTAAAGTAGCAGATCTGCAGGCTCATTTTGAGCTTATGAATCTATTACTTTTGATGCTGCAGCGTGACGCTGAAGTATGATTAAGTAGGACGTTAATTCAGGAAAAAAAAGGTAAAAAAACACAAAGAAGAATATGGAGATAAGAGGTTTCAGCCTGACAGCAACATTGTCATTGTCTCGTGGAAACCTCGTATCTCCAAGTTTCAAATTTGTATGTTCTTTCGCAAAGTAAAGCCCTGCTTCATCGTACAAGGCCGTCGCACAAAAGTAGTGAAAACAGCAGATGTACAAGCACACAACGCCTCGCACTGTAGATCGGCTGTTTTCACTAGTTTCAATAATTTTTAAAATGAAAAATGCTAAACGAACTGTTTTGGACGTACAAGGTTTTCACCCGACAACGACGATATATGTCTTGCATTCATTACTACAGCCAGTGGGTTGTTTCAGGACCACGGTCAGCTCACCAGTAACTACAATGTGGCGAGCTAGCTGTTTCTCCAATCAGCAGCAAGAGGAAATCAAACACGGAAAACAACCCTGCCGAGCACCGTTTGGATTTAATAAGGAACAACTCTTCTTAATGTTCTATTATATTAGGCCACTTACTGTGTGAGTCTAACCCGTGCAATGAAATACGGTCGCAATGTTTGCTCTTGTGCGAAAGAATGGGCCATTATACATTTAGAATAAACAATGTTTTGACGTGTTTGCGTCTCAACCATTTATTTTATTTGACTATTTATTCGGGGAAGGGCCTGCAGCAAAGGAATCCTCGCGGTGAGCTTGTAGAACTGCTATTTTCGCCAAATGTTCGCATACAATGACATGGCCAAACATTGGGACACTAGGGTTCAATGTGGTTAATGGTTATGCGCTCTCCAACAATGTGGCCTAATAAACAATAGACATCGAACAGCCAATACACAACACGCCATTACTGGTATGAAATGTGAAGTCCCGTTCCGGGCAATTACCAAGCAGTGAAATAATGGCCTGTAAACAACCGGCCTACCGTGTGTTCATGGTTTCCATGGCCTACAACAGTGGTTCTCAAAGTGGATTCCAGAGACCCTGTGGGTTCCTTTGAGGGGGTTCTAAATTGACCAATACAAGTCTGTAACTCTGACAGTGTACAAATGGAACCAAATGAACCCTGACGGGTTCATTTGGTTCCATTTGTACACTGCCAGAGTTAAGAGGAGACCTTGACATTTTGAAAGATTGAGAAACAAGGTAGGAAAGGCCGGGGTTTAGTGAAAATAAAACTGATAATGGGATCATGGTCTTCATGGACTCACAGAGTTCCTTTTCAAAGGACAAGAGGGCCAGGCTGAGGGTTTTAATGTGCAATACTCATGGCTGCCCTGAGATCTATTGTAATTCCATCTGCAGTCGAGAACAGTCTCTCAACACTGCTTGTAGATTGACTAGAGAGTGATTCCGAGGCCCAGTGCAGATGTCTAAGTGTGTCTAGGCCTGTTATATTTGATGTTTTTATTCCCAAGCACGACATCCTAGACAGAGGGAGACCTTTTTTTCCCCCTTCCACAATCCTTGTGTGTCTGCTGCTGTCCGTCATGAAATGTGTATATTGTTCAGATTATCACAGAACATGCTTAGACAAAAAAAAAGTTTGGTTTAGACACATTTTCACACCTGCCTTATTTCCTGACACGAATGAGGTCCCGTCAAAATGTAACTCTCAAGCAGTGATGAGCTCACACATGAGCTTTTGATTTATAATCCCAAACTGTATGTCCATTTGACGATTTTGGATCTGTGAATCATATTTACACATGAACTTTAACGCTTTCATAAAGTTGCGGTTATTTTTTTGTAACCCATTTTCACCCAGTGCCAATTGCCTCTGTAATCCTGGGCTCTGCTCTCCCTCTGCCGCGCCTGGGGAGACAACGGACTGTCCTCATGCTTTCTTCTATGCATGAGGAGTCCAAGTTGCTTCTTTTCACCTGACGGGGGATTTCCCCGGTTTGGACGTAGCGTCTGGAAGGAACACGTTATTCCAACCAGTTCCTTTCCCCTCCATCAGGCGCCCCGGCTGGCCAGGGGTAGGCATTATAGAGGCCAGGATTACTGCATGTTTTTGTGAGGGTATCTACTATAAAGTTGCGGTTTTTGACAGCGTCTGCATTTCCCGCATGTCTACTTTTATACCTTGCACGACAACCGGCTCGGAAACCATTCGTTCCTACAGACCTTTTTTTACAGAGCGCTGCCATGTCGCTGTGCGAAGCGGTGCCGCTTGAAACCGCAGTTATGACTACCGCTCTGAGAAATGGTCTATAAGGCTACGTAAGGGCTGTTCATACTGGCTCCTACAAAATGACGTCACTCGCAACTTCTGAAAAGCATTACCTGGAATTCCCAAATGTTCCCAGACTCTCTGACGAAAAGTTTGGTGGTCGGAGACAGTATGGACAGCCCTTTACTCTGCAGTAGGCTAGCCATCCACAAGAGGGTCTGTATCTGTGTGTCTGGAGCTATAATCTCGCAAACTGCTGGACTAATCAGCACCATGTCTTGTGCACACTGCCAGTGGCAACAGAAGTATCTCTCCTTCATTTATTTTTAAATGAATGCACTTAATTTATATAATTCATTTCTGAACAATTTTTTGTAAAGTTTTGC
>NC_137829.1:42696393-42701862 GCF_963921795.1 Nannobrachium achirus | reverse complement strand
GCGTGTGCGTGTGTGTGTGTGTGTGTGTGTGTGTGTGCGTGCGTGCGTGCGTGCGTGCGTGCGTGCGTGCGTAGATGTAAGGCCTCTGTTTCTCCATAGCTTTTTACACTGTTATTCAAGATTCAGTAGCTCTGCTTTTCCAAGCCATTGTGCAAGAAACAGAGACAGACAAAGAGTGGGTTTGTGCTTCACTGTGTGTGTGTGTGTGTGTGTGTGTGTGTGTGTGTGTGTGTGTGTGTTGTGTGTGTGTGTGTGTGTGTGTGTGTGTGTGTGTGTGTGTGTGTGTGTGTGTGTGTCCTCTGGCTGGCAGGAAGGAATGCAATCTCATAATAATAATAATCATGTTCTCCATCGCAGGGTTCGCTGAGTTCAGCTTAATGTCATTCTATGGCCAGACACACACAGCACGCCTGTGTGTGTGTGTGTGTGTGTGTGTGTGTGTGTGTGTGTGTGTGTGTGTGTGTGTGTGTGTGTGTGTGTGTGTGTGTGTGTGTGTGTGTGCATGCACTGCTAAAGGGGAGGCTGTGTAGACCAGTGTTTCTCAAAGTGGGTTTGATACTATTTGGAAATTGATCAATATGTAATGTTTAGTCTCTATCTTAGACGTGTTCTATACTGTATGAGGGTATTAACGATTTGTGATTTTTGCACGTCGACTCGACTCAGTAAAAGGTTCAGTTGAAGTCGACTTTATCGTTTGATGACGTCATCACATCACACACGACCCCTCAATTATTTTGGGGGCATCCCCAGATGATTAACTTAATGTGAAACATTGTTTTCTCCCACAACAGTAAACAAAGCAACATAAAGTTTAAGTGTATAGAAGGCATCTGCACATTTCTAACGTGACAATTTAAGGACTTTTTAATACCTCTAAAATGACTAATTAAACATTGGCCAAATTGTCAAATATTAGAGGCTGAAATGTTGAAAATAGCCGATCTACATGCTCACAACGCCTCTGCTATTTTCACAATAGAACCGTGTTATACAAAATGTAATGCCTCAACTCTTAGTGCTCGTCAGGGGTGGGGGGTCCCCAGATAAAATATGATTAATTTTGGGGGTCGCGGCCTGAAAAGGTTGAGAACCACTGGTGTAGACAACCATGCCTCCTCATAATAACGATTACTTTCACCTGAGGAGTTTCACCACGGGGCTTCATGCTATTCCCCGACCGACCCGCAGGAGTCGCTATAGTTCAGCAAACAAAGACACCACCATCCCCTGCTGTCTTCCCACAATGAACACCGACGACTGCGTGTGCCCGAAGCGCCACTGAGAGGAACCGAACCCCGAGGCGAGCGTTTTTCCGTCCCTCTGTGAGAGCCGACCGATTGCAGGACGACAGTGCGTAAAACCCGAGTTGCACTTAGTCGCTGCTGCGGCGCGCCGCGAGCTTATAAATCTGCTATTTTCGGTGCACGGCGACACCCACGCGCAACTAAGTATAAATCAGGAGTTGGTATCAGTGTGGAGTGTGCCTTCGTTCAGCAGCGGCAGCTTGGTTTAACGAGGTGATTTTTTTCCAACAGCTACTGTACGAGACCGCAGAGAGAGAGAGAGAGAGAGAGAGAGAGAGAGAGAGAGAGAGAGAGAGAGAGAACTTGTTACATTGGCACAGAATGTGTGTCAAATTACCCTCCACATTTTGCTCCGAGATCTGCACAGAATAGGCGCTCGCGCTTTTGTTCCTCCTTTTTTTTAATGGAGCTGATTTGGCTCTGAGGGGCCTTCGGAATTTGAGTAGCGGGAGCTTTAGAATTTAAGCTTATTCTGCCATGACTCTTCGGGCCTTTAGTGATATGGAAGTGCATTGACTGTACTGTACTAATCCCCCACCTCCCAGGGTACGAGTTATGAAGATGCTTATCGCCCTTATTAACATGCATGTACAATGGCGCGGCGGCTCTGGCGAGCTCAGGGCTTCTGCTCCACTATATTCACAAATACAGGCTTAGATGTGGATAAATGGACTTATTGCAGTCGCGTTGCTCTTGTGAACTTTGCTGTTTTTTTGTTCGGGCGGGCTACAATTGAATCCCGCCGCAGTGGGAGCTGCGGTTCCAGACTAAAACTCTCTTTATTAAGCACGGATGAAACGACTGCGCGTTTTTGTTTTCTTGTATTCCTCTGTGGCTTGTTTTTGCATGTGTTCCCCGCTAGTTGTTTTGGCCGATGGTTGGTGGTCTTGAAGACAAAGCAGTATAGCCCACAATTTGATGTAAACCATTGCGATACACATTGGGATACATGCACGCATGTACATGCAGGGCCGCGTGCACACGCAAACGCGCACACCGCACACACACACGCACACACCACACACACACACACACACACACACACACACACACACACACACACACACACACACACACACACACACACACACACACACACAACACACACACACACACACACACACACACACACACACACACACACACACACACACACACACACACACAAGCCATAATTACAGCAGCGCGAGGCGTTGTGAGCTTGTAGATCTGCTATTTTTGGCAGATCCCCGAATGGGGATGCTAGGGTTCAAGTGGTTAATGTAAAATAAACATCCTATCACACAAAGATTTGGTGGCCCCCCTGTAGTAACTCTGGGGACCCCCTAGGGGTCCCGGACCCCCTTTTGAGGATCCCTGCTTTAGCTATTGAAAAAATAGCAGATAACACAAGCTCACATAGTGCGTCACTTTGCGTCCTGGTCAAATACATATCAATTTGGGGGTCCTTGACAAGAGAAGTTTGAGAAGCATTGCCTTCGCAGACGGAGTGGACGTTGATAGATGTCATTAGTGTTGTCTGTATGTCCTGCCACTAAACAGACAGACAGACAAGTGGACGAGGAGGAGTCAATAGCGGAGCAGGCTAATGGACTGATGAACGAGGAGAAACTCCAGCTAATAGTCTCTCACACAGCTCCTAGCCAGACCATTACTGCTCTTTTATATGACCAGACACTCACAATGCCCCGGCTCCACTTACTGGATATACTTTCATGGTCAATTAGGGTGAGAGAGGGAGAGAGAGAGAGAGAGTTTTGTGTGTGTGTGTGTGCGTGTGTGTGTGTGTGTGTGTGTGTGTGTGTGTGTGTGTGTGTATGTGTGTGTGTGTTGTGTTGTGTTTTGCTGTGTACATTGCATGCAGCAAATAGAAAGCCATGATGAAAAAGGATTGTTGCATGATAATGATTTTAATTAGCACTGTTTGTGTGGAGGTGAGAGGAACAGAGGCAGGCATGCAGACATTTTGTGCATGTACGTGTGCGTTTGTGCGCGCGCGCTGCGCGCGCGCGCGCAAGTGTGTGTGTGTGTGTGTGTGTGTGTGTGTGTGTGTGTGTGTGTGTGTGTGTGTGTGTGTGTGTGTGTGTGCGTGTGTGTGTGTGTGTGTGACTGTGTGTGTGTGTGTGTGTGTGTGTGTGTGTGTGTGTGTGTGTGTGTGTGTGTGTGTGTGTGTGCAAAATACATGCAAACAGACAGACAGACAGAGAAAAAGACAGACAGACAGGCAGAAAGAAAGACAGAGACACACCAATAACTGGATAGACATTGTATTTTTCGGTGGGCCAGTACGAAAAAGAAGAAAAGACAAACAGTGATCTATTTTAATTAGAAACAACACTACTTTCACAACACAGGCGTGAAAGAGCTCAGTCTCTGTAACAGATACACAAAAAAAAAAACCTGGCTTTTATATCGTATTGATATTTAAATATACAGTGTGTGCTCTGGCAGAACCGACCGGCATAAAGTTTCAACTAAAACAAAACCCCTACACAGCTGAGAAGCATAGCGTTGTTGTCGGGTGGAAACCTTGTATGTCCAAAACCGTTCGTTTTGTATTTATCATTTAAAAAATTATCTAAACTAGTGAAAATAGGATGCGAGGCGTTGTGTGCTTGTAGATCAGCTATTTTCACTAATCCTGTGCGACAGCTTTGTGTGATGAAGCAGGGCTTTACTTTATGAAAAAACTTTAAAATTTGAAACTTGGAGATATGAGGTTTCTGCCCAACAGTGACGATAGAGTGCATGACACAGCATACAGACTGGAGTAGCAGCAGTAGCAGAAACCACGTATCTCCATATTTCAAGGTTTACGTTTTTTTCTTTCATAAATGAATGCCTTACTTGCACATACAAAAGTGTTGCAACTAATGCAATGTGAGGCATTGTTAGGGCTGTCACGATTATTTTATTGATCTATTAATTGTCACTCAAATAATTGCGATTAACTGTGTTTTTTGTCGTTGATGATTACATTGCTGTTTGGCATTTAGGCTTTGAAGTTGCACATGGCAGATATGACACAAATGACTGACATATTTGACAACTTTACACTTTAAACAGAACATTGTTAGCGGAAATAGCCGATCTACAAGCTCACAATGTGACACATTGCGACGCGTTGTGAGCTTGTAGATCTGCTATATCCACTATTTTTGAAAATATTTGAAAATATATGAACATTTTTCAACAATAAATGTGATTATGTCAAGTAATTGCCATTAGACGATTATGTAATAATTGTGACAGGCCTAGGCATTGCGAGCTTTTAGATGAACTGTTTCAGGAATATATACAGTAATGAAACTGGAACTGTTTTGGACATACGGTACAAGGTTTCCCGACAGCAAGGATATCGTTCAAATGTCCAAATCTGTTACTTTTCAGAATTCAGAAATAGCTAAAGTAGCAGATCTGCAGGCTCATTTTGAGCTTATGAATCTATTACTTTTGATGCTGCAGCGTGACGCTGAAGTATGATTAAGTAGGACGTTAATTCAGGAAAAAAAAGGTAAAAAAACACAAAGAAGAATATGGAGATAAGAGGTTTCAGCCTGACAGCAACATTGTCATTGTCTCGTGGAAACCTCGTATCTCCAAGTTTCAAATTTGTATGTTCTTTCGCAAAGTAAAGCCCTGCTTCATCGTACAAGGCCGTCGCACAAAAGTAGTGAAAACAGCAGATGTACAAGCACACAACGCCTCGCACTGTAGATCGGCTGTTTTCACTAGTTTCAATAATTTTTAAAATGAAAAATGCTAAACGAACTGTTTTGGACGTACAAGGTTTTCACCCGACAACGACGATATATGTCTTGCATTCATTACTACAGCCAGTGGGTTGTTTCAGGACCACGGTCAGCTCACCAGTAACTACAATGTGGCGAGCTAGCTGTTTCTCCAATCAGCAGCAAGAGGAAATCAAACACGGAAAACAACCCTGCCGAGCACCGTTTGGATTTAATAAGGAACAACTCTTCTTAATGTTCTATTATATTAGGCCACTTACTGTGTGAGTCTAACCCGTGCAATGAAATACGGTCGCAATGTTTGCTCTTGTGCGAAAGAATGGGCCATTATACATTTAGAATAAACAATGTTTTGACGTGTTTGCGTCTCAACCATTTATTTTATTTGACTATTTATTCGGGGAAGGGCC
>NC_137829.1:42686393-42691393 GCF_963921795.1 Nannobrachium achirus | reverse complement strand
AATGTACTTAAAGTACCAAAAGTAAAAGTACTTGTGAAGCAGAAATCTTCCATTTCATGTTTTCAAAATGTATGAAATGATTTGAAAATAGCAGATCTACAAGCTCAACGCGTCGCGATTGGCCAACGCCAATGCCGTTAATCACAGTTATTCCTATTACAATTAATCTCCATGTACTGTATTTCACGACGGTGAGAGAGGCCCTATATATAGTATACTCACGAGGCCTGGGGTGTAAAAATGGACCCGGTGCGTCGTAGACAGATCAAAGCCCTCATCATCCGGCCCTTCAGAGCGGAGTATCTCTTCACCCTTCAACAGAGGACGTTTCGGCTTAAAAACCTGTATGGACGTGTTCAATGGCGTCGCTAATGTCAAGTGGTGCTACGGTATGATTCGACACTCGCTGTAGAGCAGTCAGTGAGGCTCTCAGCAGCCACAGAGCACTTTGTCTAGACTACAGAGAACAATTGCACCAGTGGTTCTCAAAACGTCTGCATCGCAAGGACCCTCCTTGACTCTGACAGTGTACAAATGGAACCAAATGGACCCGTCAGGGAATTGAGAGACAGACAAATGGACCAACAGGCAAGCTGAGTCTCTCAGTTGCACACTTTCAAGGGTCAATATTTAGAACCCTAAAATGAGAGGGTAGAGTCTGCACGCTGGGGATTCTGAAAATGCTCTGGTGTGTTTTATTGCAATGTCAACGTTTCGGTCAATTCATATCTTCATCAGGACACATACAATTTTAACCTGACTTGCGCCAGATGGTGGCAGTAGTGCGTATGCTACCGCCCTACTTTACCATCTGAGATATCTCGGGGGGAGTTGCCGGGCCGGACCAATCAGCGGCAGCTACGGGCGGGCTCTGAGCGGCTCTGAGGCAATAGAGTCTGATTGCAGACCAGGTGGATGCAGACAGGCCAATATGAGTGGTTGGAGTTGGCACTCCCAGACTGTGATAGAGAGACGGCCAAATCCAATCACCTGCTAAAGAATTTGAAAAAATGGCCCGCCCCTTACATCGGGTCTGCCCGAGAGATTCCAGATGATGGTAAGCAGAGCGGTATGCAGCCAGGCATACGCACTGCTGCCATTATCTGGCGCAGTCAGGTTAATACAATTTACAACCCTTGGCGAATTTGGGTCTTGGACCGCATAATTGTGGTTCAATTTCCTCACCGCGAAGTCGGTGACCATTCAGGGCCCAGTATTGGTCTGGTCTAACCGGTTATATCAAAATACTGTAGAAGTACCAGACTGACTGCCACACAGAGATATAGTCTGGCTATGCGAGGATACAGAAAGTCTAACTTTCTCTCTCTCTACCGTCTTCCATCACTTCTTTCTCCTGTAGGAAAAACATTTGGACACACTTCTGTATCTGAGATTTGGTGAAGACGGTAAAAGGCGTGCCAAGTACAGCAGTACAGTCCATTTGACTATAAGAATAGAGGGGTTTAAGTAGTCTAGGGTCCCTTCACTTTGCAGGGTTTAAGTAGTCTAGGGTCCCTTCACTTTGCAGGGTTTGATCCGGTCGGGAGCGGAAACCACTCTACTTCATGTTGTAGTCCTAGAAGGACTACACTTTGGCCGGAACTATCAAACCGGATTCAGTTTTAACCCAAAATAATTCCCCTGCGCTCAAGGACATACTTTTAGGGCCTACCTAATACACCCCTTGATGCGGAGTAGTTTTTTTGGAAAATTTGTTTGGTATATGCATCTTTTAGTCCAACTCGTAGCGACTGGCTAGCCGCTAGACTACACTAGGCTACTCCAGCATTTAAATAGGGATTGGGGAAACAAACGCAGGGACGCCACTTCTTCGGGTTGTGGTTTCCGCCTAGACCGGATCAAACGGCCGGTTGTTCAACAATCACTAGGCTTTCCCCCGAGAAGCGAGGTTAGGGTTTAAAGTGGTTCAAAATACCTTTACCACCCCAATTCTGGATGACAACACCATTGTGAGCGAGTCCCGAGCTCCAGCGATGGGTGAGGTCACAGATGGGGTGGTGTGTGTCTGTATGTTACCCAGAGAGAGAGCTATAGAGCATATTAACACACAGCTTAGCCTATCGGAGTCCCACGGTGAGAGGAGATATCACACTCTTGTTATCCTATCACGCTATGCTCCATGTAGTCCACAACCATCTGCTCTCCTCTCCTCTCCTCCCACCCAACCTCCACCCACCTCCACCCAACCTCCACCTCCCAGGTCTCAAGAAAAAAAGCCACCAAGCCACCTTCTCGTTGTTGTCGGGTGGAAACCTTGTATGTCCAAAACCGTTGCCGTTGGTTTTGTATTTATTAGGGGTGTAACGATACATTTGTGTCCCAGCACCCCCAGCAGCTAGTCATCTCGGGGACTGTCATTATTCCCTGTAGCCAAAATGATTTTTTTATTTTTTTTTGCTCTTTTTTTTTTAATGCCACAACAGCATCTCATAATATCTAGGCTACATTTCACTTAAACGCCAGAGCTTAACTCTGCATGTAAATAAGACTTTTTTTAATTAATGTGAGAGATCGGTACATAATTCTGTTAGTCCTCCCAGTTTATATTAGCTAAAATGCTAACTAGCCAGCCTTTGTTAGCCGTTTGTAGCCAAATGCGGTAATATCGGGACTCCATTACTTAGCGTTGCAACCCACAGTATTTATCCCATTAATTTAATGCCACGTGTGTTCCAAATGAACAATTATTAACCACGTAATGTATGATTTTGTGTATTATTATTTATTATTCTTCCGCCGTTCTTCCGCTGTTTCTTCTTCTACGCTGGTGAAATGATCCGTTCCTGCCTGGAGGCGTCTGTGACGTATGCGTTTGTCTTCTGTGAAGCTCCGGTGCGGAAGCTTCCTTTGTCACTGAGTTAGCTTAGCATTGAATAGATCAGTGTCGTCCTAAACTATCTAATTCTAACGTTCAGGGTGTTTGTTTTTTTGGACAATAAATTGACAGCCAAGAAAACATGGATGGAATGCAATCGTTCACTCGCCGTCGGAAAGTTGACTTTAGAGTAGACTATTCTGGTTGACTGGCTATGAGTGGCTAACGGCTAACGCTAGCTAGCGTTAGCTAGCGCTAGCTGCAGCGCTAGCTGCAGGCTATAAACAAATAAAACGTGACCCAACTCTATTGTTGCTCTCTTCTACAAGCTCACAACGCGAGGCGGTTAAGCCTGTAGATTGTGTTTTATTATCAGGTCAAATAATCCTTCTGACTGAAGTTCCACAAACACTGATTATGCTACATTTAGCACAGTTAGCCCTGTTGCACACGTCATAAATTCACTTCAACCTCGTGTTGAGCAGTTAATCCTATTTGCTACGTACGTCTACAAAAACCTTCATATTTCAAAGATAACGTGCTTACTGAAGTCTCACAGATGTCACAGTATGGTACGCTCAAGCAGAATTACCCGTATCTTTCGTATTGTTTAATAAACTGCATTTTAATCCGATCAGATGCCATTTTCTGTTGTTTTTCAGCCATGCGACCCCATCGGTTGCGAGGTGTACTGCACTTAGATACATTAATACCTTTTTAAGGAAACGACGACCGATCGGATTAAAATGCTCCTCATTAAATAATACGATCATTACGGGACATTCTGCTGGAGCGTACCCTATGGTGACATCTGTGAGCCTTCACTAAGCAATTTATCTTTGTAATCTGACCGTTTGTGTAGACGTATGTAGCAAATTGGTTAAACTGCTTCACGGTTGGCGCACTGTAGCGTCTTTACATTTAGCCCAATAATGCTTGAGATGCTGTTGTGGCATTATCTTTTTAGAGAGCAATAACTAAAGTTTAAAACATACATAAACCACTTTAGCCCTATGTTATACCAAGGCTATTTGAAAATAGACGATCTACAAGCTCACAACGCATTGCGGTGCGACGCGTTGTGAGCTTGTAGATCTGCTATTTTCAAACATTTTGTACTTTTACTTTTGGTACTTTAAGTACATTTGGATACCAATACTTTTGTACTTTTACTCAAGTACATTTTTTATTCTGGACTTTTACTTGTAACAGAGTGATTCTACATTGCAGAATTGATACTTTTACTTAATTATAAAATGTTGGTACTTTTTCCACCACTGTGTAAACGTTTGTGTTCTCATGCCAATAAAGCTTCTTTGAATTGAAGATTGAATTGAAGATTGCTCCCCATGTGGCGGAGTCAGGTCATTGCAGGTTAGAAATTTATTTAAAACTTGAATATCTCAAAAGTCCTATTTCAGCATGGCATCATTCTATAAGCCATATCTTCAAAACTGTTGGGTCAATCTCCACAACCAATATATCATTTTGTAGCTATGATCCCCAGCTTTCAAATGAAATGAAAAAATGAAAATGAAAAAAATTGCAATGACTGGCTCCTGGGGAGATTGGGACACATTTTAATAGCGACACGATACGCATCACGATACATGGTTGACGATACGATACATGGACGATATTGGTTCATTCATGGCGATACGATACGATTTGATTCAATGATTTAAAATCGATAACTATTTACAATAGAAAATACATCTGTGTGAATTGTGTCAACAATCTATTATTATGGATATAAATAAGTAAACGCTGTGATTCTCTAGCAAATACATGGACATTATATTTCAACACATATGGACAAACCCACCTTGACATGAACATACATTTATCGATAGACCAAGAGTATATGGAATGAAAAGGTAATTAGACTCATCGTTTTCATTTTCCCTCTTAAAATTGCCAAATACAAGGCACAAATACTTAGTTTCCATACAATGCATTATTTGCATTGCAAAACGATTCGATACCGATTATCTGCATTTTTAATACGATACGATACAAAGCCAAAACGGTACAATATTTTGCTTTTGCAAACGATATAGTAGATCACTGCAAATTACAATCGATTTTTCAATTCAGTTTCTATATCGTTAGCCCCCTAGTATGTATCATTTTCGCGAGGCGTTGTGTGCTTGTAGATCGGCTA
>NC_137829.1:42641393-42683893 GCF_963921795.1 Nannobrachium achirus | reverse complement strand
TCATTCTGCAGATAAGGATCTTCACATAGAAATGTCAACAAGAAGTTGACATTTTTTATAAAGAAAGAAAGAAATGTCGTGTTATGTTTTATAATGTTATATATTGACAGAATGCCATTTTGTTCATTGTGCCAAAATAGTGTCTTTTAGCCCTGTTTCACCAGGCAGTGTAGGTCAACAGGGAGACTATTATGGATTATCAACTTGTTAATTAACAGAGCAACTTTTGCCAGTTTCTGAAGTTACATCGTGGCCAAGGTAACGACACAAACAAGTTCAAAGCAGCCACACACGCTTCCAAAAAGCCTTTTGAAGGCAGGTGCTGGACCTCAAACCAACTCAAAACATCAAAACATGTCTGTACTGTATGGCTTTGACTGTTTCGAGCCAAAGCTCCTCTTCGGACTAAAAAGAGTTTTATTTGAATGTTATTTTTAGTCTGAAGGAGAGCAATTGGCTTGAAACATCACTCTGTTGGATGTGTTTATAAAGGTAACTACTGTACGTTTGCTTTAACCGCGAGGAACTACTTGGTGCATTCATTAGTGAGTATAAAACACTAAGTTCTAATAGTGGGGCTCCGGTGATGCCCTGTTGTCCTTGAGGGGGTTCCAGGACAGGACTGTTCAAGCACAGTTCAGGAACAGTTCAAACACTTGAACTAAAAATATTTTTTCGTCTATTTTCAAATGTTGACAATTGTTGACATAATGTTCTCTTAAAGGAGTAGTTTACCCCCAAAATGACTTTTTTTCAATTGATTAGTCACGCCATGGAGACTAGAGTTCAATAATATTTTTAGTTTTTTGTCGCATTCCTAAGACAAAAATGTGATAATAAATTTGGGGACTTGTTTCGAAACGGGTCCCCATCCGGAATCAATGGGGACAAATTTTTGTCTTAGGAATGTGACAAAAACCAAAAAATGTTATTGAACTCTAGTCTCCATGGCATGAGTAATCAATTGAAAAAAAAAAGTCATTTTGGGGATGAACTACTCCTTTAAGGGGGGTCCCTGGCACAAACTCATTTCAAATGGCGGACCCACGGACATCCGGTATAAAAGGATTTGTACCACAAAGCTCCCCAAAATGCTACAGTGCATCTTTTAACACTGGCACGTCTCCCAAGTCGACAGTCAAACGGTAAATTGGGGACTCGGGCAGTGAAATCAATGGAGGGGGTTGAGAGGCTGGCTGGCTGAGGAGACGTGTTGTGACGGCCGGGGGGGGGGGGGGGGGGGGGGGGGACGGACGGTGGCTGTGCTGACAGCCGGTGACATGGCAGTGGGTGTGCATGCAGGGGTGTCGCACCAAATTCTGGGCCCCGGGTACAAGGATTCACTGCGGGCCCCCCCGTGAATGTTCTTCATAGGGGGAGGAGGGGGTTTAACCCATTTAGACTGGGAACACATTATTACACGTTATTTTAAGCTTTAACTATTGAAAAATAGCAGATCTACAAGCTCACAGCACGGCACCGAGTGCCGAGCTGCGAGCTTGTAGGATCTGCTATTTTTGAAAAAACGTGAAAATGTGTCTATTTCAATTTGGATATTTCAAATCCTTCTAAGGCTTTTTGAAAAACCTGTGTTTCTATGTCAGTGGTGCTCAAACCTGTTCATGTGAAGGACCCCCAAAATGGCCCACGGAACCCCATCTCAAAATATTTAGTTCCAGGGACCCCCCCCCCCCCCCCCCCCAGAAGCAAAATTTGAGTTACAAATGTCCACTTAAAAAAAAAACATATATTCAAAGCGTTGCACAAATGTTCACGACTTTTCAAAAATAGCAGATCTACAAGCTCGCAGCGCTGCTATTTCTTAATAGCTGAAGTATAAAATAATGAAGGCCCCTCCACCTTGGGCCCTAGTAACTCAGTCCCACTTTTCCCCCCCTTGTGACGCCCCTGTGTGTGTGTGTGTGTGCGCGTGCGTGCGTGCGTGCGTGCGCGCCCGTGTGTCGTGGGGTTACTGGCCGACACAGAGGTGTGTGCCCCGGTTCCGCTGCTCGGGTAGTGAGTGACAGGACAAAACCCAAAGATCACAGAGATCACCCAGGCTGGGGGCGACGCGCGCCTCCGCTCTTCTGCGCTTCTTCTACTTTATCTCTCCCTTTCTTTATTCGCCTCGTTTCCCTTCTTACGACTCAATTCTGTTGTTAGTCGTGCTCTCATTTCTTCCTACGGTAGTTAGCCTCTTAAACCGGGGGTCTTCAACGTTTTCAGGCCAAGGACCCCTTAGTTGAGAGAGAGATGAAGCAGGGACGCCCCACAACCTTTTGATACATTCCATATAGTTTCATTGTTTGACAGCACAATCATCAGTGTATTTTGGATTCATGACAATTCGTGTTTTCAGATATTTAACCACGTGAGCCGTCATTACCTAGTAAACTTGACCTTTTACTCTGTACTTAGTCTGCTCTTTTTACCCTCTACACCAAACCTCTCTGCCAAAAGCCGATCTACAAGCTACGAGCTTGTAGATCGGCTATATTTTTGGCTACAGTTCTCAGAATGTGGACACTAGGGTTCAAGTTGTTAATCTAAAAAGGATTGGAAGAGGACCCCCTGTAGTAACTCTGAGGACCCCATAGGGGTCCCAGACACCCTTGTATTAAAGCCTTCAGTGACAGTGAAACAGACCTGAAGGCCTTTATGTGCCACAAGGCAAGAAGTGGACAGATAACTGTACTGGATTGCACCTGGATTGCTTTCTTCAGTCTACACAGTACACCAACTCTCTGTCAAAAAGTCGTGAGTTTGTAGATCGGCTATTCTTGTCTAATGTTTCCCCATAACGTGGATGCTGGGGTTCGAGTGGTTAAGTCCTTAGGGAGCGTGTCGATATTTCCACATAACATTTTGTTCGACGTTCCATTTGTTTGACGCGGGTGAATGCTAACCTGGTGAAACGCTGACCTGCATGCCGACGCTGGTGAATGCTACACTGGTGAATGTTAACCACTATGCCTAAACCTAACCCAAACCCTAACGCTAACCTCAGTCAAACTATACCTAAACCTAACCCTAAAACCTAACCCTAACCCTTACAACCTCATCCGCACTGCACGCGAGCGACACGACGCGACGTCCCGCGAATTACTGTCCGCATGTGGAGCGTCGGCCATTGCGTTGCGACGTAGCCCTGAACCAATCAAATAAATAAATAATCATATAAAGTGTCCCCTATGGACGTCGCCGCAAAACCTCACTCAAATAGAGGCTCCGTGATGCGAAAACCGGAGGGGTGGGCGACGTCGCGTCGTGCCGCAACGTCAACTCGCGGTAGGTCAGGACGTCCTCGTTGAAACAAATGTATTTTGATGAGATTTCATCGCTCGCATCGTGTCACTCGTGTTAGTCGAAATAATGAAACGTAGAAATAGCGAGATTTCTCCAAGTCCTTACTAGTACATGTCCTGTGTTTCCTTCAAGTTCTCTCTCTCTCTCTCTCTCTCTCTCTCTCTCTCCCTCCCTCTCTGATTCAGAGCAGAGGTGAGTTTTCAGGCTGTTGTGGCCAGTAGGGAGTGAGCGTGTGATAGTAGTGACCGAGGAGGGAGTGGAGGTCATTCCACAGCTTGGCAGCCGTGGAGGGAGAATTAAGATCTCCAGGACGGTTAGAATGAATGCCAGGATGGTTGTAGTGAGGGGGGGAGGGGGGGGGGGGGGGGACACACAACACGTCCTGTGTTATTATAGCTATCAGCTTCCTTCGCCCACGGGGGGCCGTTTCATTTGATACCGTCGACAACGTACCTGAAATCCTCTTGTCTCCGTTGCCACAGCCCCTGCTTTTTTAACCCATTTAGGGCCTAGAATTATTGAATGCTTTAGCTATTGAAAAATAGCAGATATACAAGCTCACAGCGCGGCACCGAGTGCCGCGCTGCAAGCTTTTAGATCTGCTATTTTTGAACAAGTCGTGGAAATGTGTGCAAATCTTTGAATATATGTATTTTCAAAGCGAACGTTTGCTTCTGGGGGGGTCCCTGGAACTAAATATTTTGAGATGGGGTCCTTCACATGAAAATGTTTGAGAACCACTGAGATAGAAACATAGGTTTTTCAAAAAAACCTTAGAAGGATTCAAAAGACTCTTATAGAATCGGGTCAAAATAAAAAAAAATGTCTCAACTTTTCAAAAATAGGAGATCTACAAGCTCGCAGCGCGGCACTCGGTGCCGCGCTGTGAGCTTGTAAATCTGCTATTTTTTGCATGTGCACCCGGTCTTAACGGCTTAATTTAATTCACCTCGGTTCCGTCCTTCAAAGAGTTGTAAAACCGAGCCCTTCCTTAAATGTCTCCTTTGAGATAAAGAATTCAGATGCATGCGCTGTGCTCTGCATGGGTAATATGTTACTTAAAGAGATTGGTGCTTCCCCCCACCTATCCCCACCCCACCTTCTGCACAGTCCTAAAATATATTGTTTTTCCCACTTTATTCGCTGATATGAGGCAAGCTTTTTCCGTGGAGGGGGAAAGGGAATGATGCAATACTATGTGGATTCTGGGAGCTCGCAAAACGTTTTTTGACCCCGCTCACTGCGATATTGCAACTCGCGCTTTGTAATTTTTAGGCACGCACAAGGCACACATTTTCAAAATAAAATGCTCCCTAAAAGGACATTCCGGGCGCAGAGCTGCTAAACAAGATGGATTTCCCTGCAGTCTGAACAAAGCCTAAATTCTGCACGTGCAGACAGACAGACAGACAGACAGACAGACAGACAGACAGACAGGCTGAGTGGGGCAGTGTGCGGAGTCCCGCTGGAGGTGACCCGCTGTGCGGGGAAGGACGCGTGCAATCTAGCCTCCTCTAGTCAGACACGTCACACTGCTCCGCTGTTCTCTCTCAGCGGCTCTGTCTCGCTCGCTCTGTCTGGGTCTGCAGCAGCGCCTCACGCTGTTTGCGGAGTCTTTCCCTTTCTCTCTCTCTCTCTCTCCCTCTCTCTCTCCCTCTCTCTCTCTCTCTCTCTCTCTCCATGCAACACGTACCATTCCTCTAGTAATCGTGCTGTCATTACAGGCCTAATGATCCAGTTTGCATCAGAGGCGCCCTATCCGCCCCGGCTAACATCACAAGCACAGATACGTGCGCGCACGTGCAAAAGTACACACAAATCTTAAGCGCTGTGCACACATACTAACACACACACACACACACACACACACACACACACACACACACACACACACACACACACACACACACACACACACACACACACACACACACACACACACACACACACACACACACACACACACACACACGTTTGTATCACTATACTTTTGAGGCAATTTCATGAATGGCCTTTTTTCCCCCTTCTTTGTCTGTTTGCCATTTTTTTTTTAGTTAGAAGTTATACTGAGTTGTATCATGCACCAAAAATACTAGCTCACAGAGCGTGGTGGTGCATGTGTCACCTACACCAGCTCAAATGTCATTAAGGCAGGTCTTAACCGCACCAAATCTCCCACGAATGGTGTCGGAAAGCGTTCTTGTCGGCAAGAGGAGCTTGCCGTCGATGGAAAACTGAGCATGTTCAGTCGGTGCTTGCGGTCGGTGGTAAATCCTCCACTAGAATGGACCAGAGTCTAGTCTGCTACAGTGCAGAACTTCCAGAAGCAAGCCTAAATAAGCCAGAGACATTTTCCCGTCGCACATTTTAACTAAATACCAAATTCATAATCTCAACTGTTGTTTTGGTGAGGGCAGAGCAGGAAAAAAAACACCGCACGGAGATCTCCGTTTGCCAGATTCTGTGAGTGAAACAAGCGGCCAGGTCTATGAAAATAAGCCCAAAAGAAGCGACCAGTTTCACCCATTGAGCTCTATTACATTAGCTATTTTCTAAAATAATGTTGAAAGCAAGGCCAAATAAGCAACTACACCTCAGAAACAAGCCCAAACAAAAGCAACCCACAACTAGCAACATTATAAGAAAACAGGATCAAAGTCGCTTATAACAATCAGACCTGGCAACACTGCCATACAGTAACTACAGTCGGCGTCGACTGAAAAAAGAAAAGTGCTTAGTTTTTTGCAGTTCTTTGCAGTCTGTGTACAGTCAGAAGGTGTCTCCTGTAGGCTGTTTGGTGTGGAGACACCTTTAATCATTCTTAACACTAACCCCGAAACGTAACCTCTAACCCCAACCTGAATAATTTCCTAATTGCAAGACTTAGCACCAGGGACGTGCTGGGCCCCTGATTCAGCCTGGGAAAAAGAGTTGGAGAGGCCCTCATTGCGCGCTATAGCGCTGCTGCTACTCAAAGATTTGCCATTTCAGATCATGACAAGTGACAAGCCAGTGGGCCAAATACTGTACATGAGTTATATTTTGTTGTTGTCGGGTGGAAACCTTGTATGTCCAAAACCGTTTGGTATGTATTTATCATTTAAAAAAATATTTAGTGAAAACAGCCGATCTACAAGATCTTGTAGACCGGCTGTTTTCACTACTTTTGTGCGACGGCCTTGTAATGTATGATGAAGCACGGCTTTGCTTTGCGAAAAGAAATTACAAATTTGAAACTTGGAGATACAAGGTTGCCCGACAGTGACGATTTACTTTGTTGGCCGCCCAGCCCCCAAAATGGAACGAAGGCAGACATTTTATTTTTATTTTTTTCCTAATGGCCGGCCTGGAATGAACCGGCCGTTCGGGAGTTGTCCCGCTTTTCCCAATGGCCAGCACGTCCCTGCTTAGCACACACCACAATTCTACAAGCTCACATCGTGTGGTGGTGTAGAAAGTTGAACTGATTTTGAACTTGCTGGGGACCCCCTGGAACCCCCCCTGAAGGACCCCTGGAGGTCCCCCCGGACCCCACTTTGAGAGCCACTGTTGTAGATGTCTGGTAGCAGTTGACTACTACATTCTGGGTCCAGTTGGCTGTGGTTGTGGAGGGGGGTGGGGGGTGGGGGGGGGGGGGGACATGGCAACCGTCCACGAGGGGCTCTGTGAAAAGCCCACATTTGAAGGTCGAGTACCAATGTGCGCTAGGTTGCAGGTTATTCATAAACCATGGCACACACACACACACACACTGACGCAGCCGTCATTTGATACAGCGCACGGCGGCACGCTCACAAAGCGCACGCAGTGTATTTACATCAGTTAGAGGTCATTAGGCTGTTCTCTGCATGATGATCAACACACACACACACACACACACACACACACACACACACACACACACACACACACACGTACGCACACATTGGCAAATTAGTTGAATAGAGTCTCTTCTTGCTGGTTATTTTGAGTGGCTAATTAGCCATCAGAGCCTGCTGTGTCTCTGTGTGTGTGTGTGTGTGTGTGTGTGTGTGTGTGTGTGTGTGTGTGCGTGTGTGTGTGTGTGTGTGTGTGTGGTGAGAGAGAGAGAGAGAGAGAGAGAGAGAGAGAGATCAGTTTTAGCCATCAAGAGGTACAGCTCCAGACAACATGAAAGCCAAAGTGCTTTAATTAGAAGCTATTTGTATGAAAAAGATGGGGAGGCGGGGCGGGGGGGATTTGAAGCCACATAAGTGGCATAATGAGATGAGGAAAATAAACACTTCAGTACTACACACACACATGCACACACACAAACACACACACACGCACGCACGCACGCACACACACAGGCACACGTGGTGCAATTCTATATACACATGTTGGTTTAATTGCGACCGTAGGTCGCTATTTAGTATGAAAACTTGCAGCTCATGTCCGTCTGTCTGTCACACCGCTGACCTGTTCTGGCCTGTAAGTCTCATGTGGTCAGTCATATCATGTGGTCAGTCATATCCATATTTGGGAAAATATGGCCACATTTTGTCCAACTTAAACAAGCGTGAGTCACACTCGCAAATTAATTCCGTCCTTGTCCCTTTTATGCCCATATATGGAGATCCCTGATGTCATCAATATTAAGCCCATATCTGGGAATGCCCATATATGGACATATTGTGTCAGTCTCATAGTCTATGACATCAAACATCTATGATGTCAGACATCAGTCATCTCCATATTTGAAAAAATATGGCCACATTTTGTCCAACTTAAGGTAAGAAAATCAAATGTAAAAGTTCGGGGGAAATGGATGGAATCCTATGGAGAACATGTTGCTTCTGGTGCCAGAACAGCGCAACTAGCGGCCAATCATAGGAACTTTTAGTGCTGTGTTTGCTTCATTTTAAATCCGGACAACTGGCCCCCTGGTGTGTCCCCATGCTGAACAGTATTGCCAGATTCTGCGAGAGAAATAAGCAACTTACAGCGACGCGTTGTGAGCTTGTAAATCTGCTATTTTCCAAAAGATCTTGAGGGAAAAATATATATATTTATTTTATTTTCTGGCATGAATTAGTTATATATTTTTAAGCAAGCCCAATTAATCAACTACAGTCACTAACAAGCCCAAAACACCCCTGCAACTACCAATATTTACAAGAAACATTTACAGAGAAATAAGCTCAAAGTCACTTATAATAAGCAGACAAGGCAACAGTGATGCTGAATCCACTAAATAACTGTTTGCCTGCTCCTTTGTCTGTCAAAAGCTCTTAGCGCCGTCCGCTCAGGACCATCCATTATTGATGGACCCCAGCAGCCTTAGAACACACACACACACACACACACACACACACACACACACACACACACACACACACACACACACACACACACACACACACACACACACACACACACACACACACACACACACACACACACACACACACACACAGTCAGTATCGCCAGATAGAGCAGCAAGCAACTAGACTATGTCTATGAAAACAAACCCAAAAAAAGCCACATGATCACTTTAAACCTATATATGCATTGGATATTTGAAACTAGATGATCTACAAGCGTGGCGGAGCGCCCAACCTCACGTCTAAAATACACTTTTTGGCCAGAAAAGAAAATATTTCACTGGAAGTTTTAGCTAGATTTCTCTTTTCTGGCTAAAATGTGTATTTTAGACGTGGGGGGCTCAGAGTGCACGGTGGCGCAGTGGTTAGCGCTTCGCCTCACAGCTAGAAGGTCCTGGGTTCGATTCCCGCCGGGGGACGCTGTGGGTGCTGGGGGTGGTTTCTCCCACCGCGTCACCAGCGCCTACACCCTAGGTGGGGTCGGCAATAGGGCCTTTCTGTGTGGAGTTTGCATGTTCTCCCCGTGTCTCCTAGGGTTGATACCCTCACAAAAACACGCAGTAATCCTGGTCTCAATAATGCCTCCCCCTGGCCAGCCGGGGCGCCTGATGGAGGGGAAAGGAACTGGTTGGAATAACGTGTTCCTTCCACGTGCTACGTCCATCCCAGGGAAATCCCCCCTATCAGGTGAAAAGAAACAACTTGAGGTCAGTCCGTTGTCTCCCCAGGCGCGGCAGAGGGAGAGCAGAGCCCAGGATTACATAGGCAATTGGCACTGGGTGAAAATGGGTTGCAAAATCGTGGGATAAAAACTAAATAAAAAAAAAAAAATGCATGGTGTAGAACCTTTAAGGAGAACTCCTTCTAACGCTATGGACCAGAGCTACAGTAGGCCTAACACTAAAGCCACGAGTGGGTACATGGGACAGACAGACAGACAGACAGACAGACATGGGAGGTGAAAATGGAGTTGCTGTGTTCTCCTCTCCCTCCGTTCCACAGAGATGTGTAACCATATATCTGGACCTGCCCCCCGAACACGCACACGCACACGCACACACACACACACACACACGCACACACACACACACACACCGGATGTCTCCCACTTACAGTTTGATTCGAATATGAAATTGCAGTGTCTTCCATGGATGGCTGCCTCCATCTCTTCTTTCTTTCTTTCTTTCTTTCTTTTTCCCCCCACTTTTGTCCCCTTCTTTCTGATGACCAACATGATGGATTGCTTGCCACATTTAGCTGTGGTAATATAGTTTTTTTGTCCTTTGAGCGGAACACTCTAATTGTGTGTGTGTGTGTGTGTGCGTGCGCGTGCGTGCGTGTGTTGTTTGATGTGACCTTTCTCCATATGGTGTGGTGCATGTGGTTGAGCCCCCCCCACACACACACATGCTGTCTGTCATACACACACACACACACGTGTGCGCGCCCTCACACATCCAGTCCTTAACGCCCTGCGTGTCATTGTTACCTGATATCCTAGCAAAAAATAAAAGAAGGGAAAGGTCACGCACGTAGAATGTCACAGGTTAGACGTCCCGTCGCGGACACCGGTTTGACCGCACCTCCGCCCCATGTGGGGGCGCCCGACGGGTCATCTCCCTTTCCCTGCATTACTGCCGGGGTTCCCAACCTGTGGCTTGGTCCCAATTTCTTTAGGGAAAAAAAAATGCATTACTGCATCAAAAGTAATCAAAAACATGGAAAGATGCAACTGTAAATTGCAAGTGTGGTTGCCCATGGGGTGAGTCACACTTGCAAATATCTCTGTATCTGTCAGTGCTTGTCCCATTGGATTCCTATTGATCTAGGAAGGGAAGGATGGATGGATGGATGGATGGATGGATGGATGGATGGATGGATGGATGGATGGAGATCTGTAGATAATTGTAGATCTGCTATTTTCACAAGCGAGTGACAAAGTAATTCGTCAACGCACGCGTTAGATGTAATCTGTTACATGTAAAAGTCCAGAATTCAAAATGTACTTGAGTAAAATAATGAAAGTATTGGCATCAAAATGTACTTAACGTATCAAAAGTAAAAGCCGATCTACAAGCCCACAACGCGTCGCATTGGTTGTGAGCTTGTAGATCGTCTATTTTCAAACAGCCTAGGTATAAAATAGGGCTAAAGTGATGTATGTATGTTTTATAACATCACAATGTATATATCTGAAAAGTAACTAGTAAACTAAAGTTTTCAAATAAATGTAGTATGTAGTGGAGTAGAAGTAAAAGTATTGGAAATTGGAAAAGTACAAATGGTCAAAAGTGTACTTAAAGGAGCTATAGTCAACTTTTTCATTGTAGGGCCGACACTTTGTTTACATCCTAGTCTATAGACTAGAATGTAAACAAAGTGTCAGTCTGACAATGGCCAAAATGATTATTTTATCATCATTTTTACGCTTTTTATGGTCATCTTTGAATAGAAACACATATGTGACTCAGCGTGACTGAGGGGCAGTCGTTTCGGAAGGCAGGGTTTATGATTATTATTATTATTTTTTTTATGAAAAAAGCCACAAATGCATCTCAAAATATCTAGGCTACATTTCACTTAAATGAAGCTTATTTTTTTATAAAATATTTTCGAAACATTATTTTTATTTTAGCATCCGTTTTTCAAGAAAAAGTTGACTATAGCTCCTTTAAGTACAGTACTTAAGTAAACGTACTCAGTTACTTTACACCACTGGTTGCAACTTTGTCCTTTGTGAGAACAAAAAACAAATAGCTTAAATAAAAAAATAAAAAAAGATACATTCCAGATAACCTAATTTGCCTGCCGTGGTTTTGTCTGGAGGAGTATCGGCTTTCAAGTGCATTAGCAATGAGTGATGTGAATCCTGGAGAGACACAATCATCTCTGGCCTCTTTCTGCACGCTCCACCAGCTCCGTCGCATTACAACACAGCAATTACTGCTGACAGGGGCGTCACAAGCACAATGAGGGGGAAAAGTGGGACTGAGTTACTATAGGGCCCCCAAGGTGGAGGAGGGGGGCCCTGACTATTTTATACTTTAGCTATTGAAAAAATAGCTGATCTACAAGCTCACAGCGCGGCACCGAGTGCTGCGCTGCGAGCTTGTAGATCTGCTATTTTTTGAAAAGTCGTGAAAATGTCACGTGCAACTCTTGGAATATTATGTATTTTTTTAAGCAGACTTTTTTTTGACTAAAATTTTCTCTTCTGGTGGGGGGTCCCTGGAACTGAATATTTTGAGATGGGGGGGGGGGGGGTGTCCTCATTTTGGGGGTCCTTCACATGAAAAGGTTTGAGCACCACTGACATGGAAACATAGGTTTTTCAAAAAAACCTCAGAAGGATTTGAAATATTCAAATTGAAATAGACACATTTTCAAGATTTTCCCAAAAATAGCAGTGCCGCGCTGTGAGCTTGTAGATCTGCTATTTTTCAATAGTTAAAGAACAAAATAATCGTGTGGGAGCCCGCAGTGAATCCTTGTACCCAGGGCCCAGAATTTGGTGTGACGCCACTGACTGCTGCTAGGGGGACGCCACTGTTAACAAATAACGGCAGCCAGGAGCAGTGGTGGACTGGAAGAAGCGCTCTGTTGCTTTAAGTAAAAAGGCCTGCACTCAGAATTTCAGTTGAGTAAAATGGTACAAAGGTTTAAAGTTGTAACCATGTAACTTTTTTTATAAAACAAATCTTAAAATGGTCCTAGCTGTTAAATCGCTAAAGTTTTAGAACACCCACTCCGTTAT
Source organism: Nannobrachium achirus (assembly GCF_963921795.1). Lineage (NCBI taxonomy): Eukaryota > Metazoa > Chordata > Actinopteri > Myctophiformes > Myctophidae > Nannobrachium > Nannobrachium achirus. The sequence goes on along the minus strand of NC_137829.1, from coordinate 42,671,488 downwards.
TTTCAGCTTCTGAAGCCTTCTCTTTATATGTTTTCTATGATCCTGACCGGGGTCCGGTTTTTGCGCAAAAAGTACGTCATCATACACTACCGGCCAATCACAGCGAGGGTTATACACTGCCGGCCAATCACAGCGCATCTTGAAGTGGGGTCGCTAGCTATCACAATAGGGCGGCCATATTTGTAGGCGCCCGTGTGTCTCTATCTATACTCGGGTGAAACACTCCGTTTCTCCGGAATGCCTGAACGCACAGGAACCAGGGACCCCTCTAAAGATAGATCTCGGCGAGGTGGAGGCAGACGCGGGGGTGACGCGGGGGTGTGAGGCCCGGTCCGCGGCGAAAAACGGCCGAAAGACGCGGACGCTACTGACCACTAGTTGAGCAACTTACACAGTATAGCTTTAAAGTACTACATTATTTTGCTCATAGATCAGCTGTTTTCGAATAGCCTACGTATAAATGAGGGCTCAAAGTGGTTTCGTACTGTAATAATCCGCACAAGTAATTAATACGTTTCTGGATTGAAAAAGTACAATATTTGACTCCGAGATGTAGTGGAGTAGAAATTGCAAATCTTAAATTAAAGGATTACTTCACCACTTTTCAACCTATATCTTCATGTAATAGGTCCTCACTATTGTTCATAATAAAATTGCAAAAAAAATATATATATCTACTCGGTCCAAGTCTCTTTGGAGAGCTGTGGGAAGTTCAGAAATCCATAGTCTTGTGACGTCATCGATGGGGAATCCAAGCTAATAGAAAATGCAGGCTTTCTATTCCTGAAAAGTTGCAATATTAAAGCGAAAGCTTTTGTTCTCGCGATAATAAAAACCAAAAATAAAATTTCAAAAATATTGTTTAAAAAAAGAAAATCTGTCAAACGATGATGTCACAAGACTATGGAAGACAGCTCTCCTAAGAGACTTGGACCGAGTAGATATTTTTGTTTGCAATTTTATCATGAACATTAGTGAGGACCTATTATATGAAGATAGGTTGAAAAGTGGCAAAGTCCTCCTTTAAGTAAAAAAATAAAAACTCAAAATTCTACTTAACCCCCAAATTAACCTCTCAGAACGGTTTTGCACAAGACGTGTTGTAAGCTTGTAGATCTGCTATTTTCTGCTAGCGTTTTAACTCTTTAATGTGGGGATCCTGGGGTTTAAGTGGTTAAGAACAATACTGGAGTAAGGCTGGGAGTTCTGTCTTAACACAATTACTGCTGCTGACTCTGAAGGGTTAACTTTTCTTTGACGCCACGCAGATCCTCCCATTAGCACACGCTCTTATTGTGAAAGGCCTGCCTGGAATGTGTGTACACACACGGAGTGGTCAATGACATCAACGATTACGTCATCTAGTCACATGACATGTGTCATGTGACAGTGTGTCATGGCGGCCGCCAGCCGAGCCTTGTTAGTCTTGTTTAGGGCTGTGCTTTGTGATTAAAAGTCTTATTTGGAGTAAATGAAGTCTCTTTATGGGCCTCTCCATTGACTTAACATGGAGAAGCTTCACTTCGCGTGCACGCCCAACGTGCGTTTTAAACAAATCGCGGACATTACCGATGCGGCCGCGACCGGAGCGACATTAAGTAAGTATTAATACATTTACTGTAAATACAGTAAGATTGACGGTGAGCGCTGTCAATGGCGTCATGTAGTCACCGATTTGAATGACGGTGAGGATCGTCAACAGCAGCAGAACAGTTAAGCTCTGTGTTGTTTCCACGCGCACACACACTTATCTTCCTGTTCCTATGAGGATGAGGGGGTTGTTCTGAAACAGCTGTACACACACACACACACACACACACACACACACACACACACACACACACACACACACACACACACACACACACACACACACACACACACACACACACACCAAAATTGTGTGTCTTTGATTTATGCTCATATGCAAATTATTTTGAAAAACAGGACATTCTTTAAAATAAGGAGAGAGAGAATGAGAGAGAGAGATAGAGAGAGAGAGAGAGAGAGAGAGAGAGAGAGAGAGAGAGAGAGAGAGAGAGAGAGAGAGAGAGAGAGAGGGGTTTAGCTTATCAGTGAACCACACACGCTCTATTTTGCCATGGAGGTCGGGATTCCATTTGTATAAAAAAAATGTAGAAAAGAAAATTAACCACTTAAGCCCCATATTCTTCTTTGAGTAAACAATAGTGAACATAGCTCATATAATATGATCTACAAGCTCATATAATTGTAAAGGAACAATGCCTCAATCAAAGGAACAATGCTTTCTAAAGGAACAATCCCTTTGCGTCATTTTTTACTTTAAAGGAACACGTATTTTACAACATGAACATGAAACATGAATCAGACCATGGCAGGAATTTCATGGAGGCCATGAAGGCCATGGCCGCCGTTGCCCCTCAGTTTGGCCTTGTGCCCCTCAAACCAATGGCAAGACCTGAGGCCACAGTGGCCTTAATGCCCCATCTGACTGGACCACTTTCTGCTCTGTCTCTTTATTGTCAATATGTAGACAGTAGACACCAGATTGCAGCGTCGTCGGCCCTGCACGCTGCAGCGTCAGCCCTGCACGCTGCAGCGTTGGCCCTGCACGCTGCAGCGTTGGCCCTGCACGCTGCAGCGTTGGCCCTGCACGCTGCAGCGTTGGCCTGCACGCTGCAGCATTGTGCTGCACCGCTCTGGACCGCTGGGAGCTGCTCTGGGCTTACTGTACTGTCTACTGTACATCTGCTGGCTTGCACTATGTGATGTGTGCCTTATATCGCCTATAGGCACACAATCTGTACATGTTCTTTCATCGTGCTAGGACTCAACACTAGGGCAACACTCGCTAGAGGAGACTGCGAAGTGCCATACCGGGCAACCACTTTTGGAAAAAAACACCCTTTCAGTCCAAGGCTGTTCAATCTGTTATGACCTACCTCTAACAATAAGAGATTGTTTATCATTTCCATCCTTCAAGTATAACCTAAAAAAATGGTTACTTGACAATCGTATGTATATTTTTAATGATCCTTTTTCTAATATAGGGTTCTGGTGCCAGAAGGTGTTGTTTTTGGTGGAATAGTATAGTACTTGTATGTATGTGTTTTAAATGCCTTCTCCCATGATGTAAGAAGGTTACTGTTGTTGGTATGTGTTGTTTTGTTTTCATGTGGAGACTACGGATGAAATTTAGCATTCTTGCTAATTCCGGTGTATTTACATTGCATTCATGTAGTGTTCATTAATATGCATTGACCCGACTAAATAAACAAATAAAGTAAGTAAAGTAAAGTACTGGACACGGCCAACGGAACTATAAAAACTGGTCCGTGCGCGACGACTAGAAACACGTTCCTCTCCTGCATCGTATCACGCTTGCATTTCTGATTGCGACACGTTGCGGAACTTGTAGATCTGCTGTTCTTTTTAATGTTTGAAAATATATACGCTCGTGTTTCAACGTGGGAAGGATTATTATGACGATTATGCAAAATAATTGCAATCATCTCAAATAACTGCGATCAGGCGGATCATGTAATAATTGTGACGCCGCTGCAGGAGCAACGCTGGAATTTTTATATATATTTTTGAAACTTTTTCATGTGAAGGACCCCCAAAATGATATGTATTTGCTCACGGACCCCCATCTCAAAATATTTAGTTCCAGGGACCCCCCCCCCCCCCCAGAAGCAGAATTTGAGTTACAAATGTCTCAAAAAATACATATATTCAAAGATTTGCACGCATTTTCACGACTTCAAAAATAGCAGATCTACAAGCTCGCAGCGCGGCACTCGGTGCTGTGAGCTTGTATATCTGCTATTTTTCAATATCTAAAGTATGAAATAATGAAGGCCCCTCCACCTTGGGCCCTAGTAACTCAGTCCCACTTTTCCCCCCCTTGTGACGCACCTGCCGTGCTGTACAAACTGCTGAATGGACGCTCATGCGTTGTCCCAGTATCTCTCTCTCTCTCTCTCTGTCTGTAATTCCAACTTCTGCCGTTGCCCCCATTCTCCCAGCCTTTTCTCTTGGCAGGACATTTTTCATTCTAATGACTCCTGCATGCGCAGAAGGAAACATAAAAATGCAGATCTGTTTTCGGTCCGTTATGTTGTTTGTCGAGTGTAGCACTCTTTATTTCTTCCCCCCTTGCAGCGTCAGAGTTCAGTTGAGAGCGACCTGCAGATTACATCAGTGGCTTCCGGAAACTCTGAACCCAAACCCCCACGGTTGAGAGTGTTCAAATGGTTATCGGCCCATTTGGCACTCTCAGAGTTAGTGAGGGGACGATACGCGATATTATCATTTATCGCGATAAAAAACACTCACGATAATTGTGGAGATTTAATTTATCGTGATATCGTCCTCCGTCATGCACTGGGATCAATTCACCTTTTATTTGCCCAAGCTGCATACCCCGGTACCACTTAAACCCTCTATAATTGGTAAAAGGTACTTATAATACTATAATACTTGATACAGTATTTTTTTTCACTCTCTATCAAATGTCTTTGCCAAAAAATAGCCGATCTACAAGAGCTTGTAGATCTGCTATTTTTTGGCAAATGTTCCACCCCCAGGATAATGAATAATTGATTATCGCGATAATATCGTAAATCGTGATTTCTCTTGTCACAATAATCGTGATATGACATTTTTCAGTCCACTCTCAGAGTGAGCATTTGGTTGGGGACACCCAGGAACCCCCTGAAGATGAACCCCTGGGGGTCCCCAGACCCCACTTTGGTAAACACTGACTGGATTATACCACATAAAAAAATAGAACCAATCTGCGATTATTAGGCTAAGATCTCTGATTATCTGGCATCGCGAAGCATTAGGAATCTAAAAGTGTTGTCTTTGTGACAACTCAAATATTTTGATTTACTTTGTAGTAAGATCTCAAATCTAAGACAGAAAGTTTCTAAAACCTTTCTTAAATTGTTCCTGTTTAAGTCTCTAATCTCTCTACACAATAAAATGCTCTCCGTTTATCTATCTCACAGTTTGTAACTGTGAGCTGTGAGCAAATGGAACTGAAGGGGAGATTTGATTCCATTTTGTGCAACTCTCAGTGTTAAATCAACACTTTGTTATATAATATGCCAGCCATTATCACTACACAGTATTCTACAGTGTACTCATTTTGCGCTAAACGCAACATCCACAGAAGACAGACATTAAAAAACCTCAATGTGATCGGCGTCGAAACTAAACTACATGAATACAAATCAACAAGGGCTGTCACGATTATGACAATTCACACTCATATAATTCACACTCATATAATTGCGATTAACGATTTAATTGTGTATTTATTTGACGTTGACAATTACATTTCTGTTTGGCTTTAAGGCTTTGAGGTTGCACATGGCAATCATGACTCATAACTTAAATAACTCAAAGAAATTACTGACACATTTTACAACTTTATACTTAAAAAATAACATTGATAGTGGAAATAGCCGATCTACAAGCTCACAACGCGGCGGCGTTGTGAGCTTGTAGATCTGCTGTTTCTACTATCTTTTGAAAGTGTCTGTAACTATATTAACATTTCTCAACATGGAAACGATTATGCCGATTATGCAAAAATAATTGCGATTAGCTCAAATAATTGCGATTAGACGATTATGTAACAATTGTGACCGCCCCAGAATCGACATACATGAAGGCACACAACAGTAGCGGTCAGCATAAACGGATAGCAGGCATAGCATGGGCTTCAAGTGCAAAGAAAAACCTCCGTCCTAACCTTTACATTTATTTCCCTTTCCTTCCCTCTGCCTCTCGCTGCCCTCTCACTCCATCTTCCGTCCCCTCCCCACCCCTCCCATCTGGTAATATAACCCAGTTAGACCGGGTAACGCATTATTGCGTTATCATTTTTATGCTTTAGCTATTAAAAAAAATAGCAGATATACAAGCTCACAGCGCGGCACTGAGTGCCGCGCTGCGAGCTTGTAGATCTGCTATTTCTTTGGAAAAATCGTGAAAATGTCCCTGCAATTCTTTGATTATTTTGACCCGAAGTGTCTTCTGAAGGTTTTTTTAGATTAGACTTTTTTTTAGATCATGTTTCTATGTCGGCGGTGCTTAAAATTTTTCATGGGAAGGACCCCCAAAATGATATGTATTAGACCACGGACCCCATCTCAAAATATTGTATCAGGGACCACCCCAGAAGCAAATATTTGAGTTACAAAATTGTTCCCTTTAATAATATATATATTTTCAAAGATTTGCACAAATCTTCATGATAAAAAAAAATATATATATATCAGATCTACAAGCTCGCTGCGTAAATCGCAGCGTAAATCTCACGGACCCCCCATCTCAAAATATTTAGTTCCAGGGACCCCCAGAAGCAGAATTTGAGTTACAAATGTTTGCTTAAAAAATACATATATTCAAAGATTTGCACACATTTTCACGACTTAAAAAATAGCAGATCTACAAGCTTCTGCTAACGTTGTCAAACGTTAACAAAAAACAGATCTACAAGCTCGCTGCGTAAATCGCAGCGTAAATCTTGTAAATCTGCTATTTTTCAACAGTTAAAGCGTTCCATAATTCCAGGGCCTAAACGGGATAAATTCCACGGCTGGTTGATTTCAGTGAGCTGAGGGAAACAGTGAGGCTTCCACAGTTCAGCACTCTGGAGAGCTCCGGGCCGGCAGCGGCCATCAATCACGGGGTAAATCCCTCCTCTCCCAGGGCCGCGGCGCCGCGTGCTCGCTGACACATGGTCAACACCTAGAGCGGCCCCCTGGAGCCCCCCGGCCCTGATAGATTGGTAAACAGTGGAAAAAAGATGCACGCGGTGAACTTTGCACGTTCAAAGTCAGCGGAAAGCACGGGGACCAATTGAACGGGGTGTGTGTGTAGGGCTGTCCCAATTGTTACATAATCGTCTCGTCGCAATTATTTGAGGTAATCGCAGTTATTTTGCATAATCGTCATAAGCTTGTAGATCGTTGTGAGCTTGTAGATCGGCTATTTCCACTATGAATGTTATATAAGTATAAAGTTGCCAAATATGTCAGTAATGTCTTGTTAAGTAATGTCTTGATTTAGGTTATTTGTCATGATTGCCATGAGCAACTTCAAAGCTTAAAAGCCAAACAGAAATGTAATTGTCAACGACAAAAGCACAATTAAATCGTTAATTGCAATTATTTGAGTGACAATTACTTGTCATGTAAAATGCCAATGACATAATCGTGACAGCCCTAGGTGCGTGCGAGGTTATTGAAACGTAAAGTATTGGGCTGTGTTTGCAAGGCAAAACCAAGGTGGATCAATGAATGCGTGTCTGTAATCAAGAGTCAATTGTTATAATAATTATAATAATGACAAGCATAACACAGGCTGGTGTTGGGTTATTGCCCGGCCCCCGACAGCTTGTTGATCGCGGTGTGTTCAGGTTTTGTTACACCAGTATTGGCTTGCTTATTGCTTGTGTTAAATACTTTGTGTAGGCTCTCTCTCCCTCTCTGGCTTATTGCCAGTGTTGCAGTGGTCTTGGGTCGCGCGCCCCCGACGACCCATATCTTTTTTGAGCCGGGGTCTCGCACCCACCGAAGTTCACACCTCGACAACCGTTTAACAAAGAAACTAGCCTATTTGCATATCAATCGACCTGCATAGTAGGTGTCGAGCGACGTTCGCGACCCCCCAAACATTGAATCACCACTGCACCACTGCTTATTGCATTGGTTGAACTAGGCTCTCTCCCTCTCTTGGTTATTGTGTGGGTAGTCTCGCGTGGTCAGACTGTTGACTCCGCGATTTGCAAATGTCATACAGTCTGGAATAACGGAAGAAGAACGATGAGTAACCGGTTAAAGCGGAAGTGAAGCCTCCTCCTCACTTCCGTTTCCGTCTCACATCACACACATTTATCACCAGTAAGACTCCCTAATCGGGAGATAAGCGACCGTTGGTCGCTTATCTCCACAAATAGGCCAAAAGTTTGTTTTACCAATTATCAAGACATACGGGCAGTTGACAGTTTGCCATGGTTACTCATTGAAGTTGAATCTCCATATATGGAGATAACCTACGCATCACACTAAGTCTGACCTCACCAGCCCATATTTGGGCATGAGCAACTTATGTCTCCATATATGGAGATATGATGACATCACACAGTCCTCAGCCGATGATGTGGCGTGATGTCATACAATACACAAACGAGCCCTACAGTATAAAGGGGCAATTCTTGCCAGGAAAGAAGCATTTCTTCGACTCAGACCTTATCGCCAGGGTTGGCTTATAGCAGCTGTCGGTAGGACCATATATGGATTCTGTTAGTGTGGATCTCCTAACAGGGCATCATCTGGGATACAATCCCTTTTATGCCCATATATGGAGATCCCTAACAGAATCCCTTTCATGCCCATATATGGAGGTCCCTAACAGAATCCCTTTTATGCCCATATATGGAGATCCCTAACAGCATCCCTTTTATGCCCATATATGGAGATCACTAACAGAATCCCTTTTATGCCCATATATGGAGATCCCTAACAGAATCCCTTTTATGCCCATATATGGAGATCCCTAACAGAATCCCTTTTATGCCCATATATGGAGATCCCTAACAGAATCCCTTTTATGCCCATATATGGAGATCCCTAACAGAATCCCTTGTATGCCCATATATGGAGATCCCTAACAGAATCCCTTTTATGCCCATATATGGAGATCCCTAACAGAATCCCTTTTATGCCCATATATTATGGAGAAATCCCTGCTCTGAGTATCTGACATCAGTGTGATGTCACCTGTTTATGCCCATATATGGAGATCCCTGCTCTGCGTATCTGGTTGCTATGGTAAACAGTTGGTTGCTAGGGTAAAAAAAACATGGTTGCTATGGTAAACAGTTGGTTGCTAGGGTAAACAGTTGGTTGCTAGGGTAAAACCATGGTTGCTAAGGTGGTTGCTAACGTACACTGAAGTCAGAAAAAGGCAAGTAGTACGCACATCTTGTAAAAAATTCTCCGGGTGCTGAGCAACAAAAATAATACGTACAGGAGAGAAGGAGAAGCTCGCACACCGTTCAATAGGCTCCCAGGTAAGTTTATTTAGTTAGCAACGTTTCGACCACATGTGGTCTTCATCAGGCCTGATGAAGACCACATGTGGTCGAATCAGGCCTGATGAAGACCTGATCATCAGGCCTGATGAAGACCACATGTGGTCGAAACGTTGCTAACTAAATAAACTTACCTGGGAGCCTATTGAACGGTGTGTGAGCTTCTCCTTCTCTCCTGCTAACGTACACTAACAGACCAGCAACAACAGACTGTTGCCACAGCAACGTACACAAAGGTTTGTGTACACATGTGGTGTGATGTCATACTGATGCGGAGATATGAGCAGGGCAAAGGTGTGACGTGTGACGTGTGACGGACGGACGTACGGCCGGTGGAGGTTTTCATAGTAAACTGCTCCCTGACGGTCGCAATTATATAAATAAAAATCATCTAAGCATGTTTAGCTTGCTGCTTAGCATAAATGACATTTTAAAATATATGTTCTTGAACGGTAATGCCAGCTTCCATTACTCGCCGTTCAGGAGGTGTAGTTCCAGACTCTATATAGCATTGGGAGATTGTGGCATAGTTGTCTGGCTACGCCAGACTATTGTATGGGTGCAGGTTCTTTCTCTCCTTCTCTCCCTCCCTCTATCCTTCTCAGGGTTATTGTGTCATCACCCTTTCCTCCCTCCTCCTCTGGGTTATCATCTCTTCCTCCTCCACTCCAGTTCTCTCTCTCTCTCTGACAATTGTTTGACTAAGTTATCGCCTGAAAACGAGTTTGACCTTTGTCCACTACCCAGTTACTCCTATATCATTCCATGCAGCCGATTTTCCATTTATTTACATTTTACTATTTTATATTACATTATACTATTACATTTTACTTATTTTAATTTACATTTGTATGTTTTTTCGCAAAGTAAAGCCCTGCTTCATCATACAAGGCCGTCGCACAAAAGTAGCGAAAACAGCGGTGTGTGCTTGTCGATCGGCTGTTTTCACTAGTTTAAATCATTAAAAAAATTGGAAACACAAAACGAACGGTTTTGGACATACAAGGTTTCCACCGGACATCAACGATATCCATATGAGGAAAAGCCTGCTGTCTGTGGCAATGTAGTCTCGCGTGGCCAGACTGTTGCCTAACGCGATTTGCAAATGCAAATGCGAGATAAAGCGGATGTGACGCAACCGCTCCCTTGGTGCAGTAGCAATAACAAGTCCTACTGGAAGTGTTATGTCTCCTTTCAATATTTTTGGGGGCGTTATTTCGTCTTTCTCTGGTACTTCCATGATGTTTTCAAATGTTTTCTTAAACGATACACCCATAACAAGAATATGCCGCTCGAATGACTTTGTCTGAGCTATTGTGTTTCTGTTATATTTCCAATGGGACTACAGTTCAGTGCAGCAGTGGCTTTTTCCGATACTCGCCGTTCGGGAGCTGCCGTTCCAGACTCTATATAGCATTCGGCGATTGTGGAATAGTTGTCTGGCTACGCGAGACTAGTGGCGATGCAACACTGACCAAACGCATCCGTGTCTCCCTTCTCTCTCTCTTCCAGACGTGTCTGGAGCTGGAGCGCTACCTGCAGACGGAGCCCAAGCGTCTCTCGGAGCTGTTCGACGAGGAGCTGGACTGCCTGCTGACGCCCGCCTTCATGGCGGGCAGCGGCGCCGCCAGCGACAGCGACGAGGACCTGAGCGACCCGCTGCTGCCCGGCCTGCCCGACCAGCCCAGCCCGCCGCCCCACCAGCTGCTGGTGTCCCTCCCCAAGGCCCAGGCGGCGCGCATCCTCCAGCAGGCCGCGCCCTACCTCAGCGGCAAGAGCCCGCTGCTGGACCCCGAGACGGGGGGCATCGTCCTCGCCGCCGCCGCTGCCGCCAAGGACCACCACCACCACCACCACCACCAGGTAGGGAGGTGCAAGTGGTCGATTATAACCCTATCGATCCATTCATTGATCGATTCATGGATCGCTAGCGCCGCTTACCGTTTAAGCCATTTAGGCCTAGAATTATTTAATGCTTTAGCTATTGAAAAATAGCAGATATGCAAGCTCACAGCGCGCTGCGAGCTTGTAGAGCTGCTATTTTTGAAAAGTCGTGAAAATGTGTGAAAATCTTTGAATATATGTATTTTTAAAGCAAACATTTGTAACTCAATTTTTGCTTCTGGGGGTCCGTGGCCAAATACATATAATTTTGGGGATCCTTCACATGAAAAGGTTTGAGAACCACTGACATACCGGTAGTAGTCTTTCAAGAACAGAATAACTGAGCTCCAGTTAAAAAGAAAAGGACCTTTTCTTTGACGATGGCTAGCCAGATTGTTCACCTACGTTACTGACAAGATGTGACGGTTTTCATAGTTAACGGCAACCTACGGTCGCAATAACATTCATGAGCCTCAACAAGCTTCAGCTGGACACACACACACACACACACACACACACACACACACACACACACACACACACACACACACACACACACACACACACACACACACACAGTCTGTCTCATTTCTCTCCAAAACCGTATGGCTGCCAAACCAAAACCTCCACCCCTCATTTCTCAAATGGCCCTCTTCTAGCGCCACCATGAGGCCGATTCTTGCAAGACACTGCTCCTACAGATTTTGCCCTAAAATCACACAAAGCGGTACACAGTATCTCTAAAGTCATGTCATCAAAATGCATCTGTCCCATCTAGGGCCACCATCTGGCCAATTTTTGGACACTGCTCCTACAGATTTTCCCCTAAAATCACGCAAAGCGGTACACAGTATCTCTAAAGTCATGTCATCAACATGGATCTGTCCCATTTCCCATATTCCCTCCTGATTGGCTACCATTTGCCTTCTAAAGTTTGTGTATGCGACCTGGTGGTCGCTTATCTCCCGATTTAGGGAGTCTTACTGGTGGTAATGGATTTCAGACTAATCATTACCATCCCCTGCAGGGCCTGGTGGGGGTGAGCGCCGCGCAGCTCAGCGCCGCCGTCACCTCCCTGACGCCACCCTCGTCCCCGGAGCTGGGGCGCCACCTGGTGGTGAAGCCCACGCAGACGCTCACCGCCACGGCGGATGGCACGCTGACGCTCAAGCTGGTGGCCAAGAAGGTGGGCATGGCGCACCACCACGCCGCCGCCAAGCTGGTGGCGGCGCGGGGCGCGGCGGCGCTGCCCGGGTCGCCGCCGGGCGCGGGGGGCCGAGGAGGAGGAGGAGGAGGGGGCAGCGACAGCGAGCAGGGAGGGGGCGGCAGCCTGGCGGGGGACGTACCGGAGAACAAGAAGAGAGTCCACCGCTGCCAGTTCAACGGCTGCAGGAAGGTTTACACCAAGAGCTCACACCTCAAGGCACACCAGAGGACGCACACGGGTGAGGAGGCCGCGCACACACACGCGCACACGCACACGCACACACACACACACACACACAAACAAACAGTGATATGCCTGGTTTACTCTCGCGAATAGATATTGTCTACTCATTGACTGCCAGTGTCCTGAGTTATCGCCGAATGTTTTTTTGGGCGACAGTGAAGCGCAGCTCGAGATCAGACTGGATCTTATTTGAGATAAATATGCTGTGACTTTTAAAAGGTAAGAAAGACGCTGGAATAGCTGTCAGTTTGGCAGTAGTTTGGTTAAATGTGAAAGAGAGGGCTGTTTCTGTTCCTCCTTTTTGCTGGGGACCCCCTGGACCTCTGGGGGTCCCTGGACCCAACAGAACCACGGCACTAAAAAACACAGTTTCCTTTTTTTGTGTTTGTGTTACATCTATCTATAAATGCGAGAAGTCTCTGTGAGTCTGTCTGTCTGTCTGTGTGTATGTAATCCGCGTATCTCGAGAACCGTTCATCCCACCGGCTTCAGATTTGGCACGCGCGTTCCCCGCCGCGGCGCGGAGTGCAGTGCCCGGCCTCGACCCGCCCCGATGAACGATTTTCCCGAAACGGCGCGAAAGGTTCGGAATCTCCGTATGCGGAGCTGATGTCTGACATCAGGCTGTTCAGGAACCGGCACAAACGCGGACTCATTCTGACATCACTCCTGTGCAAATAGACGATTCTTCCACACTTTCACTTTGCACTTTAGGTCAAGTATGCGGAGCTGATGTCTGACGTCAGGGTGTTCCGGAACCGGCACAAAAGGCTCTGACATCACGTACGCCACATGAGTCAACACAGACTTCGGCACGCACGTTCCCCGCCGCAGCGAGGAGTGCAGTGCCCGGCCTCGACCCGACCCGATACGCGGTTTTCCGGAACCGGCGCGAAAGTTTCGGAATCTCTGTATACGGAGCTGATGTCTGACATCAGGGTTTTCCGGAACCGGCACTGTGTCAGTCAGAGGCACAGACAGATACAGAGATCTCCATACACGTGCATAAAGCGACACAGACAGACAGAGATCTCCATACACGGGCATAAAAGGGACACAGACAGACAGATACAGATATCTCCATATACGGGCATAAATGGACACAGGCAAACAGATGGTCCAAACGGGTCCTATGACAACAGGTATAATGGGGTTTGCATTAAACGGCGGGGAGCATTCATTCCGTATTTACATCGTTCCCGAGTTGGCCAGGTCGCCGACTAGACGCTCTAGTACATACTAAAACCAGATAAGCTTCAGGAAGTTGAATAGAATACATAACATATAGCGCTTCATGCCTCTTTCCATAATCTGTATTTTTCCCTTTTTCCCCCCGCGAGGTTTCTCTTTGATGTGAATGCCATTATTCTCAGCCGGGTAACACTGTCACACTTTGTTGCTCCGGCAGATTTCTCCATCTCCTCATAACTCTTAATCCCGGCACAGCGGCCCGTGAAGTGGTGACAAGTGCCAACAGGCCCAGCCTTGGTAATTGCCTGATGATTGATAGACTGGCAGGCAAACATGACTTCCCCTCACTGGATCAGCCATGTCTGAGTGCGTTTTACACACCGCTTTAACTGCTAACTACCGCTGGCCTTCCACTGAACCTGCCGGCCACTGGCCTTTTCAGGGAAGCTCGCAGAAAGCTCTCCGCACGGCAGTGAGTAGACTAGGGATGGGACAATAAGCGATATTATCGTTTATCGTGATAAAAAACCACAGACGATAATCGTATCGTGGAGATTTAATTTATCGTGATATCGTCCTCCGTCATGCACTGGGATCAATTCACCTTTGATTTGCCGAGCTGCATATCCGGTACCACTTAAACCCTCTATAATTGGTAAAAGGTACTTATAATATACGTACTTGATACAGTCTTTTTTCACTCTATCAAAGTCTTTGCCAAAAAAAATAGCTGATCTACAAGCTCGATCGGCTATTTTTTGGCAAATGTTCCACCCCAGTATAATGGATTTGGATTATCGCGATAATATCGTAAATCGCGATTTCTTTTGTCACAATAATGACGTTTTCATATGGTCCCATTCCTAGAGTAGACCCGACCGATATGCCTCAGCTCTGGGTCCGATGGCCATCACGAGTATCCGTGTCTTGACCGATATTTTAGTTTTCAAAAAGTGCAAAACTGTTGGAAAATGATTCAGCTAACACATAAATAAACACAACTAACTTCTTGATAGATAGAAAATGAACACACATTTACTTTATTTAAGCCCCATCCCAGCAGATCTACAAACTCACAATGCGCCGCTTCGCGCCGCATTGTGAGCTTGTAGGTCGGCTCACATTCACATTTGTTTTCTAATTTATGGAATTTCTTAGATTTTTTTTTTCTTCATGAAATTACAGAAATCCCCGCTTGGGAACCAGCGGTACGGAGCCTTTTAGCATGACTACTCCATAATGGAGCAGCTAATGGCCTGCGGTGCAGCCCTTGTAGCGTTAGCGCTAGCGTTAGCTGCAGCGTCTGTAATCTGGCTCCTCGGGCGCGTTGTCGACTCGGCAAGATCTTGCAAACCCCCCTCCCTCCCTCCCTCCCTCCCACCACACACACACACACACACACACACACACACACACACACACACACACACACACACACACACACACACACACACACACACACACACACACACACACACACACACACACACACACACACAGAGTACGGAGGACGATAGAGATTAAAAGAATATTATGTAAAAAAGAAAAGAAAGAAAACGACCATGAAGATGATTTTGCAATATTAGGGTCTTCAGGGTGTTGCGTTTATTTATTATGTATATGCTTGTGTGTGTGTGTGTGTGTGTGTGTGTGTGTGTGTGTGTGTGTGTGTGTGTGTGTGTGTGTGTGTGTGTGTGTGTGTGTGTGTGTGTGTGTGTGTGTGTGTGTGTGGTGTGGAGTGGGGGTATTCCCACCCGATATGCTCATTACAAGCTCAGTACAGTTATAGTGTAATTAGCTTAATCCCCTTTTTGGCTTATTATGGCCATAAATCATTGAACATACCGTACACTACATGTACAGAGAGATTAAGTTGGTGGAGCGCAAACTGCCAGAAAAGTGCATTACATGAAGACACATACACTACACACACACAAACACACACACAAACACACTTGTGCACGCACACGCACACACATAAGAAGGGAATATTGTCAGAAATAGTGTCATATCCTGGAATAAATTCCTTACCAAAAAATATCTTCACCAATGTGTTTGTAAAGGTGTCTAGTAACATATCCCTCAAAGACTGAAATTCAGTTTCCCTAGGAGAATCAGTTACAGCTGATGAAGTTGGAGTCCCATTAAATGAACTATACAGGATAAAACACACCAAAATAAATATGCTTTAAGTAGCATGTGAGGGGTCAAACTAGGGGTTTTTAATGCTTCTGAATCCATTGCAAGCATTTGTTTTGCACGGAAAACATTCCTTGGGGTCAAGGCGGCTCCCACAAAACTTTGAAAAGTGACGACTCATCACTAAACTTTGTGCAAAACAAATGCTTGCAATGGATTCAGAATCATTAAAAAACCCTTGTTTGACCCCTCACATGCTGTGTGTTTTATCCTAGTTAATTTAATGGGACTCCAACTTCCATCAGCTGTAACTATCTCTACAGTCATGTCATCAAAATGCATCTGTCCCATCTAGCGCCACCATCCAGCCGATTTTTGAAAAATACATTTTTGGACACTGCTCCTAAATATTTTGCCCTAAAATCACGCAAAGCGGTACACAGTGTCTCTAAAGTCATGTCATCAACATGGATCTGTCCCATTTCCCATATTTCTTCCTGATTGGCTACCATTGCCTTCTAAAGTTTGTGTATGCGACCTGGCGGTCGCTTATCTCCCGATTAGTGAGTCTTACTGGTACATTACTCAAGTTAATCGTCTAAAACAAATGTGCAAAACTGTTTCAAGGTAGTGGATCTACTACAATGACTTTTGATTACTTTTGTATGCTGCTGTAGTTTGATCAAGTAGAAGAAAACTAAAAACGTTTAAACACAGAGATAAAAGAGGTTTCTGACAATAACGACATACTGTACGAGGTTTCCACCTGACAGCGACAAAGTCAACGTCGCTGAATGATGCTGACGTGTCCAAATCCAAACAAAATGCCCCCCCACGTGCAGCGTTCATTATGAGACGATTTAAAAGCATTTACTTTCCTGTCTCTCGGTCCTCATTTGAAAGCTGCGCTACAGTCTCTCCATCCGGGATTATGTTGGTTATGTTAATATAGAATATATTTAATTAAATAGAGCTAATCTCCCGAGCACTTACTGTAGATGGCAGAGCTGCTCTGAGTCTCAGCCAAGATTGGTCTCTCTCTCTCTCTCTCTCTCTCTCTCCCTCTCTCTCTCTCTGAAATGGAAATTACAGATCACAATGATCTATAATTGTAGGAGGTAAATGTATCTCACGTACAACTCTAGCAGGGATGGAGCCCGAAACAAGGGTAGCTCGATAACCCGATAACAGATTTATTGAGTACCCGGTATCAATACGCTTTGGGCTTATCGAGCTTGTTATGCAGCATAGCGGCCCATGATGTTTAAACAATCAAGACAAAAGGCGATCAAGAAATGATTACACACAAATGAATGATTGTTTTAATGATATTTACACTACAATGATTTGTTACACGTGTCAATTGTCATATTCATAGATTGTGGTCAGCAACAAAATCGCAGTCACAACAACTGGCCATAAAAAAAAAAAGATACCAGTTCTGTTCTGAATTTGTCGTCTCACATCTTTCCACAAAATATTAGAAAACGCTCAATAGTGGGCTTGATAAGCAGGATCGATAAGGTGCTCATTATCAATAAAAATAACGAGCTCCATCCCTATGCAGTTAAATCTGTCTGTCTGGCGGTCTCTCTGTTTGCTTATTGGATTAAGCGTAGGATTTTTTTAATAAACAAAACCATCAGTTTATACTGTACATCAGTGTTTCTCAAATGGGGTTACAGTACCCCTAGGGGTACGCAGGGGTACTGCAGGGGCTACGTTGAAGGAAAGTAGGATTCCATCTGGACACCTGGTGCATGAATGAGTAGGGGTGTAACGATATAGTAACTGAATCTAAAAATCGATTTTAATTTGCAATGATCTACTAGGCTATATCATTTGCAAAAGCAAAATATCATACTGTTTTGGCTTTGTATCGTATCGTATCGTTTTAAAAAGCGGTAATCGGTATCGAATCGTTTTGCAATGCAAATAATTGATTGTATGGAAATTAAGTACTTGTGCCTTGTATTTGGCAATTTTAAGAGGGAAAAAATAGCTACTCTTGGTCTATCGATAAATGTGTGTAATCTCTGTGTTCATGTCAAGGTGGGTTTGTCCTTAATGTGTTGAAATATAATGTCCATATATTTGCTAGATAATCACAGCGTTTACTTCCATAATAATAGATTTTTTTACACGTTTTACACAGATTTCATTTCTTTCCTAAATAGTTACTACATCGATTTGAAATCATTGAATCGAATCGTATCGTCTCGCCATGAATGAACCAATATCGTCCATGTATCGTATCGTTAACCATGTATCGCGATGCGTATCGTATCGCTGTTAACATGTATCGTTACACCCTTGCATGAGAGTGTTAGTTTAGGGGGGTTCTGGGATGAGGGACTCTTGGGGACTGGGGGTGGGGGTGGGGGTGGGGGGGGGGGGGGTGGTTGCTGGGGAAACGGCAAGAGAGACCCAAACCAAAACCTGCGAGACGAGAGCGTACCGTATAATTAGCAGCATGCACGCAGCTCTCAGCTAGCCGCCGTGCTGCCAGCGCCAAGCTGCCAGTTCGTCGCGGACGGGTGGAAACCTTGTATGTCCAAAACCGTTCGTTTTGTATTTATCATGTAAAACAAACAAATCTCTGTGTGATATAAACTTGTTTTCTCCTTTTTTTTAATATGACCCGCTCAACCCTAGTGTCCATTTTCGGAGCAGATCTACAAGCTCACGGAGCAGATCTACAAGCTCACAACGCCTCGCACTGCGAGGCGTTGTGAGCTTGAAGATCGGCTATTTTCAGCAAAGAGGTTTAAAAAGAGGGGGAAAAAGAGCAGACTGAGTAAAAGGTCAAGTTTATTAAGTATTGTTCAAGAGATTAAATATCTGAAAACAAAAATTTACATGAATCCAAAATACACTGATGATTGTGCTGCCAAAGTATATGGAATCTATGAGAAGGTTGTGGGGGTCCCTGCTTCATTTCTCTCTCAACTAAGGGGTCCTTGGCCTGAAAACTTTGAAGACCACTGATGTAAAAAGATTTAAAAGAGTGAAAATAGCCGATCTACAAGGGCGCCTCGCACCGCGAGTTTTGCGCGACAGTCTTGTACGATGAAGCAGGGCTTCGAATTTGAAACTTGGAGATACGAGATTTCTACCCGACAGTGAGGAGTTACTGGCTCTCCTTAAGCCCCGATTCCTACTCCGCCGTGCAAAGGGCCGCTGTAAATATCCGCCGCAAATAGCCGACCTACAAGCTCACGGCGCGTTACCATTCGCTACGCGTTGCGAGCTTGTGGGTCGGCTAATATCGGCATGCCCCCCCCCCCGTGCACCAGGACCGTGTATTAGGATTTACGACTACAAAACTGTAGCCTCAAATCCACCCCCACTCGCCAAGTGTACCTCTAACTACAACCTGCTATCCTGCCATCCTCTCTCTCTCTCTCTCTCTCTCACACAGTTTGTGTTGCCAGGCAACTAGCACCGCACTCCCCATAATTGGCTGGTGGCTGGTAGATATTGTCCATGGATGTTGCTCTCTCTCTCTCCTTTTTCTCTCCTCTTCCATTGAGTCTCTCTCTTAGTCACTCACCCATTCTTTCCCAGTCTTTTTCCTTCAGTCTCTCTCTCTCTCTCTCTACCCCCCCCCACCCCCACCCCCCACCCTCTCGGTTGCTAGGTGACTTCATGCTTCCGTGCCTCGCCGTGTTATAATTGGCTGGCGTCATGGTTGCCAAGTCAGCCTGGGCTTTTCATTCTGTGTGTGTGTGTGTGTGTGTGTGTGTGTGTGTGTGTGTGTGTGTGTGTGTGTGTGTGTGTGTGTGTGTGTGTGTGTGTGTGTGTGTGTTTAATGCAGACTGGGGACTCCCGGCCAATTATGGCGAGAAGGGTGTGAAGCATCCGCCTGTCTGGCACCTGTGGCCCCCACTTACTGTATATACAGTACCTCCATCTCTCTCTCTCTCTCTCTCTCTGTCTCTCTATGTCTCTCTCTCCCCCCTCTGTGCAAGAGCGCACACACACACACACACACACACACACACACACACACACACACACACACACACAGAGGAGACTGTTGTGTTTGGAGGGAATGAGCATCTTCTTGCTGCTGTGAAGTCAGCAAAGAGCTTCCAACTGTGTGTAAACATCACACGTGCACACGCACACACTCACGCACGCACGCAGACTTGTCTGTGCGTGCATGTGTGCGCGCGGTAGTGCGTGCGTGTGCGTGTGATGTTTACACACCGTCGGAAGCTCTTTGCTAACTTCAATAACAGCGGCAAAAAGATGCTCAACTCCTCCAAGCACAACAGACAGTCCCCTTAGTGTGTGTGTGTGTGTGTGTGTGTGTGTGTGTGTGTGTGTGTGTGTGTGTGTGTGTGTGTGTGCGCGTGCATGCATGTTTTCTTTTCGGATGACAGAAATATGACTAAAACTACATGAAATCTAATTAAAAAAGACTATGACTAAACAAAACAAAAAAGTGCTGTCAAGATCCGTGCATGCGTGGCGTGGTGTGGCGTGCTTAAAGAGGCGGTGCCATAGTTTTTGTATTTGTTCTGGTATTCATGTGTCTAGGAGGTTGACAGTACTTCGTTAGACCCCCTGGTGTGGTTGTTATGAGCAATTATGTATTCCCTTTGTATTTGAGGTTTCTTCCTGGAGGCTGACACCTTGTGGGTCAAAAGTGCAGATCCAAAAACACAGATAGAGTGACATCATATAATCATCCCCTCCCCTTTTACCATTCACCCAACACTGTGGGTGTGGCTAACTTCAGCTGGGTCACCACCCACCATGACAACCAGGCATACGTAATGAACTGGTGGGTGTGGCCACATAAAAAACTAATTTTAACTCTTTCTGTACACTTCTTTTGCAAAAATCTTCCTCCTAGTATAATCATACCTGATGATAATCATGTTTTAGAAATCATGGCACCCCATCTTTAAGAAAGATTGGTGGCTGCTGTGATAAGGAGGGGAACGGGACATCTGGCCGACTGTACGCAGCCGTATTACTACCCATTAAGACTCATTAAGAGTTAGACCCCAATTATATCTGATTGACACCCCCCAGTTCTACTATCTACTGGCTGCCACACATACACGCACGCACGCTTGTCCCGTTCGCAGACATCGGCGTTCCCCAAAAACCCAAAGGGCATGCATACGATGGTGGGCCACGTTACACACACACATCCTTCCAAAGGCAGCCCTTACATCGGTGCACACACACACACACACACACACACACACACACACACACACACACACACACACACACACACACACACACACACACACACACACACACACACACACACACACACACACACACACACACACACACACACACACACACACACACACACACACACACACACATCCTCGTTTTCAGTTGGAAACCTTGTATGTCCAAAACCGTTTGTTTTGTATGTATCATTAAAAAAAAGAAAAACTATTTAAACTAGTGAAAACAGCAGATCTACAAGCACACAACGTCTCGTGAAGCGTTGTGTGCTTGTAGATCTGCTATATTCACTAGTTTTGTGCGACAGTCTTGTGTGTGTGTGCGTGTGCGAGTGTGTGTTTAATGCAGACTGGTCACTGGGGACTCCCGGCCAATTATGGCGAGAAGGGTGTGAAGCATCCGCCTGTCTGGCACCTGTGGCCCCCACTTACTGTATATACAGTACCTCCATCTCTCTCTCTCTCTCAGAAAACAGCAGATCTACAAGCACACGACGTCTCGCGGCGCGAAGCGTTGTGTGCTTGTAGATCTGCTATTCTCACTAGTTTTGTGCTACAGTCTTGTGTGATGAACTGGTGGCTTTATAAAAAAAAAAAACGTACACACTTGAAACTTTGGAGATACGAGCCGAGGTTTCTGCCCGACAACGACGTCACGTGCACACACGCACACGCGCGCACCCCCCCAGCCGGAAGGCTTTTTTCATGGCGCAAGGATAACCGCAGCCTGCTACACGGCCTGGGAACAATGCTACATCTCTCCTCCCATCTGCTAAAGCCAAGATGAAACTTCATTTACATTTCAGATCCCACCTCAGGGGGTCCGGGGGAGAGGGAGGGAGAGGGAGGGAGAGGGGGGGTACCATAGGGAGAAAACCAGTTTCATTTTCAGGCAGATTTTTTTGGAGAAGGAAGGGGGGGGGGGAGTGGATTATGAATTAACATGCAGCCATGCTGAAAGACTTCATTTAGACCGAGCTAATTGACTCGATTGGCTCATTGAAATGACTGTCGTATCAGCATGAGGTCTGGCTGGCCCCCAAGGTGTGTGCGCGTGTGTGCGTGTGTGCGTGCGTGCGTGCGCGCGCATATGTGTGCGTGTTTGTGAGTGTGTGCGTGTGTGTGTGTGCGTGTGTGTGTGTGTGTGTGTGTGTGTGTGTGTGTGTGTGTGTGTGTGTGTGTGTGTGTGTGTGTGTGTGTGTGTGTGTGTGTGTGTGTGTGCGTGTGTGTGTGTGTGACAGAGAGACAGAGACAGTAGCTTGTGTTACATAAAAAACACTGAAAGATGACGATGTGTTTTTCTTTTCGGGTTTGGGGAAATCTTTAAATGTCGATAGAGTATGTGAATGTTAATCTCTCTCTCCCCTCTCCCTCTCCCTCTCCCTCCCTCCCTCCTTCCATCCCTCTCTCTCCTCTCTCTCCCTCTCTCTCTCTCAGGTGAGAAGCCGTACAAGTGTTCGTGGGAGGGCTGTGAGTGGCGCTTTGCCCGGAGTGACGAGTTGACGCGACACTACCGCAAACACACCGGGGCCAAGCCCTTCAAGTGTAACCACTGCGACAGGTACCGTAGGACACGCACGCACACGCACACACACACACACACACACACACACACACACACACACACACACACACACACACACACACACACACAGCAATCCCAGTGGCCCAGCGAGGCAGGTGACAGTGACACATGACGAACAGTGGTGCCGCGGGTGTAATTGTTTTCCTGTGGAGAGAGTGGGAACACCCATCCCAGCGCCGTATCCACTCACCTGACACCTGTGTGTGCCGCTCATGATTTGATATAACGTCGGCTCGTTTTTGAATGCGTTATGGGGCAGGGGTCTTCAACTGGGGGGTCCTCAGAGTTACTACGGGGCGGGGGTGCGCAAAATCTTTGTGTGAAGTAGTTAAATGTCTTAATTAACCAACCAAACAAACAAACAAACACATAAATATTAATTTACACAACACTGATGAGACAATGAATGAACTATGAAACGATGTAATCTGCAACACAACTATGTAATGTAGTGGGGGTCCCTGCTTGATCTCTTTCTCAGTGAAGTGGTTCATGAAAAATCACAAGCCAACGGATTAAAGTTCTCAGTCGCTATACGACTTATTTCAGACATTTGGATGACATAGAAGCCAGCATGTCTCGTTGTCGGGTGGAAAACCTTGTATGTCCAAAACCGTCTTGTTTTTTATTTATCATTTCAAAAAACGATTGAAACTAGTGAAAAAGCTGATCTACAAGCACACAACACCTCGCGGTGCGAGGCGTTGTGTGCTTGTAAATCAGCTATTTTCACCAGTTTTGTGCTACAGCCTTGTATGATGAACCGGGGCTTTATTTTTCGAAAAAACTTACACATTTGAAACTTTGAGATACGAGGTTTCTGCCCGACAGCGACGTCACGCACACTTCTATGAAAGCATGTCGTGCAGCGAAAATAGCCAATCAGGCGACGTCTGCGATGCATTGAGAGCTTGTAGATTGCTAGTTGCATCTTTAACGAGTCGTGGCGGTGGTGTTGTCATGGTGCTGCCATGCAGACGCTCATCATGGGCCGAGCCTGCATGCCTGAAGCTCATTTACATTCCTGTCCTATTCATTGCACACGCATTCATACTGCACCGCATACCGGCATGCACTCACACACGTGCGCGCACACACACACACACGCACACGCACACGCACACACACACACAGTATGCCAAACACGCTGAAGTATTACAGTTGTGAGCAGAGCATGCAGTGTTTTCCTGCTGAATAGACTGTAGTGGATGTGGCTAAAGGTCGCGGTGGTAAAAGATAGTGTGAGCTTCAGCACATTGCAGGTGTGATCGTTTCTTTTTTTTGTTTGGTTTGTTTTTTTCAAACAATCCATCCTAACGCAGACCAATCTCACGTCCAAAGTAAATACTGTCTTTTTAACCACAGTGCACACAGTACTTGGTGCGCTCTTCCCCTCCCTAAACCAAATCCTTTTCCCGAAAATGGCCGATCTATAAGCAGATCCTGCAGATCTGGAATAAATGGTAAATGGTGCATTTATATAGCGCTTTTATCCAAGGCACTTTACATAGATTGTGCATTACATTCACCCATTCACACACACACACACACATTCACACACCGATGGCAGAGGAAACCATGCAAGGTACCAACCTGCTCACCGGGGGCAACTAGGGGTTCAGAGTCTTCGTCAAGGACTCTTCGATCTAACTCAGGGGGAGCCTGGATTTGAACTGGGAACCCTTCGTGCTCTAATGACGGTTTCTCTACCCCTGAGCTATGCCGCCCCTATAATAGGTGATATAGAGAGCTAGGGCTCAAGCGGCTTTGGCTCATGGTTTGGTTTATAGTCAAACGTATTACTAGAGGCTACTAAGACTTCGAGAAATGTACAACAAATCCAGAAGGCTGCACTTAATGAAAACATGAAAGACAATTGTGCAATGGTTACACAGTATAGCCTTTGTACAGTAGGTTGTCGGGTGTCCTTTGTGTTAAGGCAGAGAGAGTCAGAGCACAAGTATTGCATTTGATTTGTTATACCCATGAAAATAAAGTTGAACGTGAACTGAATGGTGTAAACCCTAATGTTGCGTCTCACTCTGAACTGAGCTCCTCCTGTTGTGGGCTTGCAAAAGCCAATTTTGTGAGTTTCAAAATGATAAAAACGAACAGATGACAAGACACAATGTCAAATAAGGTGCATGGAATAAATGAGGCGGAATGTCAATCTCTTGTGCAAGTAGAGACAACCCTTAGCAGCGGATATAAAAATCACTTTTTGAAAGTGAGAGATAGCCTTGACTCAAAACTACCATAGTCAGGTCGCAGTTACTATCAAAACCTCCACCGGCTGTCAATCAGTCTGTCAGTCAGTCTGTCAGTCTGTCCGTCACGTCACACTTTTTGCCTACTCATCTCTGCCACCGTTGCCCCTATCAATGCCAAACTTAACACACACACACTCCTTGGCTGCCAAACCACAACCTCCACCCCTCATTTCTCACATGACCCTCTTCTAGCACAGGCCGCAAAACACAGATTTTACCCTAAAATCACGCACAGCGGTACACAGTATCTCTAAAGTCATGTCATCAACATGGATCTGTCCCATTTCCCATATTCCCTCCTGATTGGCTACCATTGCCTTCTAAAGTTTGTGTATGCGACCTGGCGGACACTGATCTCCCGTTTAGGGAGTCTTACTGGTTAATCTAAGAGTTCAGTGTTTAAGGTATCTGCTTCTCTATAAATAAATACAGTACATTCCAAATGATTAAAGTGCTTTTCCCCAAAGCCACAGACGTGACCCAACCACACGGTCCGTCCAGTGGCGTCAGTTCAGAAAAAGCTAAGGTATGGCAACATGACTGGTGTCTTGCACGCACGCGAAGGCGCATGCAAGACACCAGTCATGGTGCCATACCTTAGCAACAGGCATGATACATTTATTTTAAGAAGTACATTCTATTTTTCCCCTGTTTCTACGGTTTGTTCAAGTGCAGCTAAACTTGGCATAAAATAGTATACGTGCCATAATTAACAATAATGCATTGCACCTGTGCAGCTGACCTGCAGAACCTGGGAATATACCATTTTGTCAAGATGGGGAGAATAAAAGTGTGGAGAATATAATTATAATACCTTGTTAAAGTGACCATTTTGTTACATTTTGCATTTGTAGTTATTTTAATGTAATTTAACAACATAACCAGCACAGAGAGACAAAGAGACATTCATGGATTTATATTTAAAAGTAACTTTTATTCTCCCCCCTGGACCCAGGGTATGGCAGCTGCATACCCCTGCCATACCCCATTGACGCGCCTGGGTCTGTCATATTCGGCATTGTTTATTGTTTTAATCACTTAAGCCCCTGTAATCTTAGAAGACTGGACTTGAGTTACAACTGTACGCTTTCCGTTTACACCAAACATTTGGCGATCTACAAGCTCACAATGCGTTGCATTGCGACACATTGTGAGCCCATACCGATATAATATAGCTCAATGATACAGACAGGATTAAATCATGTATTTAAAAATAATGAAGAGTTGCTTGGTCTGCACTTACAGTAGACTATTTCTTGCCACACAAAATCTCTTCAATAGAAATAGCCGATCTACAAGCGTGTAGATCGGCTATTTTCTGGCGGATGTTCCTCCCAGAATAGGAGGGTGTTGGGGTTCAATTGGTTAGCAAACGCGAACGTGTGCGTAAGCACCCACAGTTAGAGACCTGAGCTGGGATCTGCATAACGGAAGGAAAAGGGGCCAAGTTACCTGGCATACACACCAGTTAGACCTACTGGTTCACCCTCTCTTTCACTCAAACACGTGTGTGTGTGTGTGTGTGTGTGTGTGTGTGTGTGTGTGTGTGTGTGTGTGTGTGTGTGTGTGTGTGCGCGCGCGCGCATTTGGGGGCTTCCAGTCCATTGTCACCTGACAGCTTGTCATTGCAACTGCCACATGTATGCAAATATGCCCCATCGCGCTAGCGCACGCACACACACACAGACACACACACACACACACAACCACACACACACGCTCGCGCACACACACACTGACATGCACACTCCAACACAACAATCAATCACTACCCTGGCGCCGTGACTTACTTCGCTCCAGATGGAACCATGAACAATCCCTCCTGTTGTGACTCTCACCGCACACGCACGCACACACGCACACACACACACACACACACACACACACACACACACACACACACACACACACACACACACACACACACACACACACACACACACACACACACACACACACACACACACACACACACACACACACACACACACACACACACACACACACACACACAGTCTTTCCCCAAATGAAGCATGGATATATCAGTGTCAGTTTATTTGGATAATGTGTAGAGCAGGGGTCTTCAACGTTTTCAGGCCAAGGACCCCTTAGTCAAGAGAGAGATGAAGCAGGGACCCCCACAGCCCATAGATGCCATATAGTTTCATTGTTTGATGGCAAAATCATCAGTGTATTTTGGATTCATGTAAATTTGTGTTTTCAGATATTTAACCACTTGAACCGTCAATACTTAATAAACTTGACCTTTCACTCTGTACTTAGTCTGCTCTTTTTCTCCTCTACAGTCTACACCAAACCTCTTTGCCGAAAATAGACGATCTACAAGCTCACAATGCCTCGCGCTGCGAGGCGGTGTGAGCTTGTAGATCTGCTATTTTTGGCTAAAGTTCTCAGAATATGGACGCTATAGGGTTCAAGTGGTTAATATAAAAAAGGAGGAGAAAAAAAAAGCTTCTATCACACAAACATTTGAAGGACCCCCTGTGGTAACTCTAAAGACCCCCTGGGGGTCCCGGACCCCCTGTTGAAGACCCTTGGTGTAGAGTACAGTGGAGAGCTGATGGAAGGCTGTTTTGATCGATAACCGTTTGCTCATCAGAAGTGTTCAATTCAATGCTTTATTCCAGGGGTTTTCAAAGTGGGTGACGGGGCACCCTGGGGTGCCGCAAGATAATTTGATAATATTTGGAATTTATTTGGACACTTGAAAACATATTTAGTATCATTTTAAACTTGAAGTAAAACGTTATTTTCAATCAGAAATGGCAATTATCTCAACGTTTTCCTCGCAACATAATCACTAAAATATCGTCACTGTCGGGCAGAAACCTTGTATCTCCAAGTTTAAAATGTGTACGTCTTTTGGTAAAGCAAAGCCCTGCTTCATCATACAAGACTGTCGCACAAAACTAGTGAAAACAGCCCATCTACAAGCACACAACGCCTCGCGATGCGAGGCGTTGTGTGCTTGTAGGTCTGCTGTTTTCACTACATTTTATAGATGATAAATACAAAATGAACGGTTTTGGATATACAAGGTTTCCACCTGACAACGACGATATACTATAAATATAAGTTGCAAGGAGTGAAAATTATAATGTAGGGGTGCCTCGGATTGAAAAAAAATATTTATGGGGTGCCCTGAGACAACAAAGTTTGGGAACCCCTGCTTTATTCTGTTGCTGTTGGGCAGAAACCCGTGGACCATCTCAATCCAGCCAATGGCCAACAAAATGACCCCCACCAAAAACATTTTATTGTACTAGGCAGCAACAGTTAATTGATTTCAAGGCATATGGCTTTTATTGATTTAACTCAAATGGAGTTTGAAGTTACAATGGGTGTTTATGGGGAGAGGCCCTGGGCCTGGAGGGCCGGATAACATTTACATCAAATATCTAAATATGGAATCAAGCAAATTAAAAACTGTTCAGGGTGTTCATAATAGCGTGATTAGATGATAAAATGACCAAAAGTTTTTTTGAAAGTGAAATATCCCTTTAACTTGGCTATTCATATATCTACCATTTGAGCACATGACTGCATCCCACTGATTCAGATACTCCAACAAGTCTATCTCGAGTCATATTTTACAACATAATGCAATATTTTGTCATTGTAACATCAGAGTAAACCATACTGACACACACAGCGGTAAACTAAATTCTCACTTTATCAAAGTCAGTAGCCCATGGCCCTCTGGAAAGAAATGCACTGTAGTGGCTCAATGAGTACAGCTAGGGGATATTGTGTGTGTGTGTGTGTGTGTGTGTGTGTGTGTGTGTGTGTGTGTGTGTGTGTGTGTGTGTGTGTGTGTGTGTGTGTGTGTACGTACGTTCATGCTTGTGTGTGTGTGTGCTTACTAATGTCCCTCACGGGGAAACTACTTACCAAATGGACCCCGGCTATTGGCGACCATAGACCCCTTTCTCTCCCTGTATCGGGTGCTGGCATAACGGTACCAACTAATGGACTGGCACCAGATGCCAGCTCCACTTTCACACTGCCTGAAGGACTTGGACTGTGTGTGTGTGTGTGTGTGTGTGTGTGTGTGTGTGTGTGTGTGCGTGTGCGCATGTGCACATGCGTGTGTGTGTGCGTGAGAGAGAGCTTGTATTACTTTTCTTGTGAGAGCCAAGTGTCCCCACAAGTGTAGTAGAGTTGGAGACATTTTCCCGGTCCTCACAAGTATAGGTTGCAACGGTATGAGATTTTTAACACCAAAAATATCTTCAGTGTCAACACCGCGGTTATCGGCAACACCGTTTCAACCACCATTGCGTGTCTTGTCGTCTTGTGAGCACTCAGTAGCAGCCAATGCTACCTCAAGCTACAACAACAACAATCATCCGACCACATTAAAAATTCAGCTTTGTAAAAAAGCAACAACGCTGTTAGTGTTACAACAGCCCTGCGTTTTCTTGTTTGTCTGATCGTTGTTTTTCCGCCTACTGCGTGCTGTGACATTATAAAGCCACAACTAGTCTCCTGGAACGTGCCCTGCGAGTGGAGACGAGACGTCATGCAGTCTGATGGGCTGTGCCTCGCCCCGTGGATGATCCGTTGATTCTGAATCTGTTCTCGACACTCCCACACAAGGAACAGCTCCCGGCCTCCCGCGATTGGGAACCGAATCCCATCGTTCATTTAAAAGAGCTGTTCAAAAGAGCGGAATCGTTGGCAAACGTCACATCTCTACTGCGCTCCTCGGGGCAGAGCAGAGCAGCGGATGCGTTTTCTTTTTATTTAACGGTGTTATCGGTGTGTAGGTTAAGTACCGTTGCAAGCCTACTCACAAGACAATTGGTTGGTGTTTTTACACTGGAGTTAAGCTTTCAGTTTAGGAAAAGATTGAGGTTGGAATCAGGATGTGACAGTAGATAGGAGGTTAGATAGGATCAGAGTTATGTCGTCGGTGCGCTGCATTGAAAACCTACAATGCGTACAAATTAGGGATGGGACGATATGAAATATCACGATTAGTGTGACAAATGAAATCGCAATTTATGATATTATCGCGATAATCAAAAGCCATTATCCTATGGGGCGGAACATTCGCCAAAAAATAGCAGATCTACAAGCTCACAACGCATCGTGAGCTTATAGATCGGCTATTTTTTGGCAAAGACATTGGATAGAGAGTGAAAAATGACTGTATCAAGTACGTATATTGTAAGTACCTTTTACCAATTACAGAGGGTTTAAATGGTACCGGATATACAGCTCGGCAAATAAAAGCTGA
>NC_137829.1:42583893-42638893 GCF_963921795.1 Nannobrachium achirus | reverse complement strand
TTGAAATAGGGAATAGCACCTTATTTAGAAACTATAAGGCCTAGGCCAGACGAATCTGGATATTTCATATATCCCAGATTTTCAGATATCCACATAGAACAATATCTAGGTCCACACGACAAAGATATCTAGGTCTAAAATAATCAGAGTCCCCAGACTTCCACAAGGGGGACAAGCACACACACAGTAAAGTCTTCAGAGATATCCGGGTACCATGCCTCTACACGGATCCAGTGAATTGGATGTGTTTCAATGTCTTCCCTTATTTATCCGGTTTCAAAAATATCCAGTTACGTAGCCGAAATATCCAGCTTCGTGTGGCTGCAAGCCCCAACCGCACAAAGAAATGTCTAGCTTCAGAAATATCCAGCTCTGTGTAGCCGCTAGCCGTCACCTAAAAGACCTGTCTCTTATTGCAGGGGTTTTCAAAGTGGGTGACGGGGCGACACAGCGTGGAACTAAGTATACCAAGCCCTTTACAGCATGGGTCTTCAACAGGGGGTCCGGGAAAAATAGCATATCGGCCATTTTCGGCAAAGAGCTTTGGTGTAGAGGGAAAAAAGAGCATACTAAGTACAGAGTGAAAGGTCAAGTTTATTACGTATTGACGGTTCAATATCTGAAAACACAAATTGACGTGAATCCAAAATACACTGATGATTGTGCTGTCAAGCAATGAAACTAATATGGAATCTATGAACAGGTTGTGGGGGTCCCTGCTTCATCTCTCTCTCTCTCTCAACTAAGTGGTCCTTGGCCTGAAAACGTTGAAGATCCCTGCTTTACAGCGAAGGGGAGAGAGTGTGCGTATTGGATAATGGAGGAGCGTGCTACGTAGCTAGCTTGCTTGCTTACAGCGGGACTCGGCGAAGGGCAGCAAAGCAAACAAAGTGCCCGAGACACATGAAAAAGATCACATGACTAACTCATCTCTCTGCTTGTTGTCTCACCGAGCCGTTTATTCCTCCTGCCGCGGTCTGCCTTCCTCACACCGCTTACAACAGCGGATCGGTCTTCTGCTGTGGAGGGGGACGCGCACGCACACACGCAAATGTACAGTTCTCTCCTGGACCCAATTAATAATGAATCGAGCCTCTGGCAAATTCAATTTTCTATTCCCCATTTCATACTCACCCATGTTTTTTTTTGTTTGGCATCCCCCCCCTCTCCCTTTATTCACAACGTTTCTTGATTAATTTTTATGGCGGGCCGTTCAGCTTTTAAGTGCAATAATCCTCCTCGCGACGGCGTAATGAAAATAAAGCTAAGTCTTCTCCCGGCGTGTCGTATATAGATAGATCACGCGTCGCGGGCGGCGGGCACGGTGCCCGGGCTTTATGGCTGGCTCGCGTTGGCGGCGGCGGCGGCCGGTAGCCGAGAGGGCGAGTTGAATGGATTGGCGGAAGGAAAACGGCCACAGGGCTCTTACTCTGTCACACGCTGTCACGGCTCCAGATGGTGAATAGCTAATGAGCTCATGCACTTTCTACCGTGATGGTTTACCTCACTGGGGCCGGTTTACCTCACTGCGAACCGGCTTGCGTTTCCACCAGATTGAACCAGAGCCATTGTCCCCCAGTTCAGATGGTGGTTCACTGGAAAAACCAAGGATTTTGTGGTTCCGGTCCCGAACCAACTTTTATGGTTCGGAACCAACTCCGGTTCACGGTGGAAAAGCACACCTCTGGTTCATCACATAGACGGGAGAAAGAACCGCAACCAGTTCTTTGCCGGTGGAAAAGGCCCCACCGAGGGTCTACATCAGGGGTTCCCAAACGTTTTTGTCTCAGGGCACCCCATGAATATTTTTTTAATCCGAGGCACCCCTACATTATAATTTTCACTCCCAGCACCTTATATTTGTAGCATATCGTCCAAAACCGTTTCGTATTTATCATCTATAAAATGTACAAAACTAGTGAAAACAGCAGATCTACAATGCGAGGCGTTGTGTGCTAATCATTGTAGGTGATAATCTATCCACCTAAAGTGAGAAAACAAGTGGAGTCCATCATAGTCAGTCACTATCCTATCACTGTGACTGACTGGTCTAGATCGACCAATCAGTGAACGGGGTGATTGGCCGAACTGTCTGATAGTAAAAACAGAGAGATGTGTCGGGGTTCGCGGTGGATAGCTCTTCACCGCGAGTAATGACGTAATGTTGTAGTTTTATGACTTAAAAAGACTACACCGCGGTGGATAGCTTATCACCGCGTTGCCTACTATGATAGGGGCTTAACACAGACATACTGTACATATGTACATACTGCACGTACATACGCAGCCGAACGCAGTACTTGCGTGCTCTGCTGGCGCAAGTAACAATTAAACTGTGTGTTTCTCTGTGTGTCTCCCTGCAGGTGTTTCTCCAGGTCGGACCACTTGGCCCTGCACATGAAGAGGCACATCTGAAGAGGAGCCGAGGAGGTGAAGGAGAGGGCGCCGGAGAGAGAGAGAGGGGGAGAGAGAAAGAGAGAGAGAAGGAGGGAGAGACAGAAGCAGGAGAGAGAGAGAGAGAGAGAGGGGATAGAACCACTGAACTGGACCACACACACCGGTCTCGCCCCGTCGTCCACAAACACCGCCCTCCGGACCGGACCTACACCTCCACCTCCACCTGGCCGCTAGGAGACGGAGACCCTGTAGCGCTAACCAACAGCGAGGCGACGGAGAACCTGTAGCGCCAACCAACAGCGAGAGGACGGAGAACCTGTAGCGCCAACCAACAGCGAGAGGACGGAGAGAGGGGACGCTTCTGGAAAGAGACGGAGTGGAAGTGGAGAGGAGCGCGCTAGATGTTGTTTTTATTTCAGGATTACCACAACCCACAACTTTACAGTAGAACAAAACCTATTTGTTATTAATCTCCTCTTTGAGATTTGCGTCGTCGTCACAGTTAGACCCAACTTAGGGCTTTGGACACTGCCAAACCAATATACTCAACCGTTGTTCGTCTGTCTCTCTGTACATGAACGTTTTGGTTGTTTCTCTCTTTTTTTTTGTTTTTTATTATACATAAAACCAACATGGGAGAGCGGATGGCTTCGATCGCCAGACCTGCTCAGCTTCGGTATCCAAATATCTGCGTTTTTTTCCCAAAGGATCTTGCTTCCGTGTTTGGAAGCAAGATCATTCAATCCGGTTTTTATGTTTGTTTTGTCACAAGAACGCGACGCGAACAAACCACCACCTGCCACCAGTTGAAATGACAACTAAAATAACAATTATGTCAACCTCAGAAATCTGTGTGAAAACAACGATGCCAAAATCTGCAAGGGAGAGAGACCGTGGGAACGACCTCCAAGATGGCTGCTGTCCTAAACCGCCGTTTGGACGGCCGCAGCGTGACGTGGTGACGGCCGGGGGACGCAGCTCTCAGCCGGTCCTCGGGCGGGACGCTCCTATCTCTCACCTTCACTTAAAAAGGAAAATAAAACGCCTGCCACCTCCACGGGCCACGCGACGACTTAAGAAGAAAGAAAAAAAAAAAGATTTGAAATGCGCAGCGACACTTTCTTGCCTTTGTTTTCTTTTCTACAGAAAAGACAAATAATTGCTATAATTATCGTTAAGAATGACAGATTGTTCTTTCTTCTCTTTGATGAAAATGTCTTAAAAGATTCACATGAATGACAATTTGGAAGAAAAAGGAACTCAAAGCCCGATGCTTTCGACAAATAGACACTGGCAAAAAGAAAAAGGAAAATACAAAAAACTACGGGAAACAACAGGTTTCAACCCCTGCTGGCACAGGCCTTGCACTGCAGTCACGATCTGCAGACGACGGAAAAACAAACAAACAAACACATTTTAAAAAGCGTAGGAAATCATATGAAACTCTGCGAGAGAGAGAAAAAAGATTTGTATTGTTGGCCTGAAATGAAAGGGGAGAGAGAAAAGGGCCTTCTGTTTTTCATTCTACTCCTTCTGCCACACAATCCAAATCCAGCTGAAAAACATGCACACGCACACGCACACACACACACACACACACACACTAGGGCATTAACGAAAAAGTCTACAAGTCGACTCAGTCGACTTAATTACACAAGTCGACTCCCACCAGAGAAAGTCGAAAGTTGAAGTTGAAAAAAAAATCTATTGTGAAAATAACAGATCTACATGCTCACAACGTCTTGCGTTGCGAGGCGTTGTGAGCATGTAGATCGGCTATTTTCACAATTTCTGTCAATATTTGACAATTTGGACAATGTTTAATTTGTCATTTTAGAGGTATTAAAAAGTCCTTAAATTGGCACTTTAGAAATGTGAAGATAGCCTCTATACACTTAAACTCTATGTTGGTTTGTTTACAGTTGGGTGAGAAAACAATGTTTCACATTAAATTAACCATCTGGGGATGGTTAATTTAATTAACCCCCCCCCCCCCCCCCAATAATCGGGGGGTCGTGCGTGATGTGATGACGTCATCAAACGATAAAGTCGACTTCAACTCAACTTTTTACCGACTCGAGTTGACTTGCAAAAATCACAAGTCGTTAATGCCCTAACACACACACACACACACACACACACACACACGCACACAAAGCCCTTGGCATGGTCCTCAGTGGCCCGACAGAAGCCAGCCAGCCAGCCAGCCAGCCAGCCAGCCATGCCAGAGCGCTGGTCGGAGGAGGAGGAAACTGGAACCTGGTTATATTTGACTTGGTGTTGATTCTGGAACACAATCTGTTCACCCAGGACATGTCTGTGGATGTCTTGGCATCCACTCCCATACAATCCCTCCACCTGAGATGGGGGGAGGGGGGGGGGCAGCAAGCGGGAGGTCCCCCCCCCCCTCCTTTCTCCCCCAGATTGGAAAACAATGGAGTTCATTGGCTGGACAGGAAAAAAGCCCGGGACTTTATAGACGACGCCAACCAGAATGGACAGAAGAACGGTCAACTTCAGTCCCGATCGAACTTTGCCTGTTTTTCGTAGTCCATGGTCTCTGCACTGACTTTTTTCAATGTTTATCTGTGATTTTCCTTTTTTTTACTCTACAGACGTAAAATACTTTAAAAAAACAATGCAAAGGACAAAAAAAAAAATACATCATAAAAAGACTAAAAAGAGATAAATACACAAAAACAATCCTGTCTCACTCTTTAGCACTCACTTGCAATTTACATACTCATGCAGTCACGCACACGCACACGCACACACACACACACACGCACGCACGCACGCACGCACGCACACACACACAAGCATTCACCTACACTCCCACACACATACAGGCGCATATGCACGCACACGCAAGCACACACACACGCATATGCACGCACACACCGGTTTCTTTGCTCATGGCTTTTCTGAGATAAGACAAAACAAAACAAAAAAAACAAAAAAATACGTAGGAAAATAATTATCAAGTTAATGAACAGTTGGGGGAAACAAATCACTGCATGGCGGCATCTATCACACACACACACACACACACACACACACACACACACACACACACACACACACACACACACACACACACACACACACACACACACACACACACACACACACACACACACACACACACACACACACACACACACACACACACACACACACACACACACACACACACACACACACACACACACACACACACACATACAGCTTCCCAGAGTTATTTCTTCTGCTCCCAAATCTTTTTCCAGTAGGATTTTAGCTGTTTTTTTTTTAGTAAGGAAGAAAGACGAATAAAACCACCTGTCTTCGCTCTTGGCCGGAGAGCGGAAACAGAAACCGAACAGAACAGAACAGAACACTCTGAAGTGAGAAACGAGCTCCGTCCGAGTTCAAAAACAATCGAGTCCGTGCACGCGTCCACGAGGCCTTGCTGCACGGTCGCAATCAAACTGCAGGACAATAGCCGGGGACCCACAAGCCCCAAAGCTCAAGGAATAGGGTAGGACCTGTCATTTTCTGCCGTACTTTTTATTTCTGTTTTATCTATTAGTTTGGTTAAGGTCCACAGAATGAGAGGCCTGCTCTGCCGGAAACATTGCGGAAAAAAAGTTATGGCCATTTGTATATTCACTGTCCTATTGACTCCACAAGAAATAGTAAAAAAATAAAAACAATCTGCTTCAAGTAGCATGTGAGGGGTCAAACTAGGGGTTCTTCATGATTCTGAATCCATTGCAAGCATTTGTTTTGCATGAAAAACATTCCTGGGGTTAACTTTCAGCAGCCCAAAACTGTGAAAAGTGGAAAAAAAAGTGATGACTCATCACTTTTCACAGTTTTTGGGGGCCAAAATCTAGCCCAAGGAATGTTTTTCATGCTAAACAAATGCTTGCAATTGATTCAGAATCATGAAGAGCCCCTAGTTTGACCCCTCACATGCTAATTAAAGCAGACTTTTTTTCTTTTTTTAAATATTTCTAGTGGAGTCAATGGCAGTGATTATACAAATGGCCATAACTTTTTTTCGCAATGTTTCCGGCAGAGCAGGCCTCTCATTCTGTGGACCTTAATGACCAAACTAATAGATAAAACAGAACTAAAAAGTACGGCAGAAAATCACAGGTCCCCTCCCATTTTGGTGACTGGGTCCCCGACTACAAACACAGCCTTGCAATCAGGGCTTCACCACCAAACCAAACCCAAACCACACTCATCAACAACGCATTCTCACACTGGTGTCATCGAATGGTTGGCAGTTGGGGACGGACTAGGGACCGTTTGGCAGGGGTGTCGCACCAAATTCTGGGCCCTGGGTACAAGGATTCACTGTGGGGGCCCCTGTGCTTTAACTATTGAAAAATAGCAGATGTACAAGCTCACTGCAAGCTTGTAGATCTGCTATTTTTGAAAAATCTTGAAAATCTTTTAATATTTCAAATGCTTCTAAGGTTTTTTTTTTAAACACCTATGTTTCTATGTCAGTGGTGCTCAAACTTTTTCATGTGAAGGACCCCCAAAATGATATGTATTTGGCCACGGACCCTCCATCTCAAAATATTTAGATCCAGGGACGCCTCAGAAACAAAATTTGAGTTACAAATGTTTGCTTAAAAAATACATAATTAGTCTATATTAAAAGATTTGCACACATTTTCACAACTTTTCAAAAATAGCAGATCTACAAGCTTGCAGCGTGGCACTCGGTGCCGTGCTGTGAGCTTGTATATCTGCCATTTTTCAATAGCTAAAGTATAAAATAATTAAGGCCCCTCCACCTTGGGCCCTAGTAACTCAGTCCCCCCCCCCCCCCCCCCCCCTGTGACGCCCCTGCCATTTGGCACAATTTGTTTTGGGGAGTACAGGTATAGCCGCGTCGTTGCGTGCTGACGCGGGGACACGCCGATTTACGATTCTGTCCCTATCCGTTCTGCCACTTGAACTACGATTCCATCAAGTTCGCTTGGCGGAAGCGGACTCTGACCCACCAGAGGCACGCAGAACCTTTGCGAAACCTGCGGCTCACTCTCGCCACTTGCGTCCGCCTCAGACGGGTTGCGTCTCTTTTGTTTTAACATGTTTTTAAAGCGAAGTTATCACCCTCTCTATACGTCTCTATACGTCTCTATACGTCGCTAGCTAGCTAGCGTCATTTTACTCCACGTCCCCTTTTTTCACATGTCATGGAGGAGCCCCGGGTCCTCTGACGTCTCATAATACCGTGTGAGAACAGAGGCCCCTGCAGGGCTTGTCCGTCTTCTTGGGCCCCAGACTCTTCGGTCATTAATTAGATAGCCACGGGTGACAGCAAAACGTAGCTGTCTGGGAGGGGGGGGGAAAACAACGACAAAAAATGGTTCTATCGGTTCTTCTCGCCCCCGGTGGGCAACTCTGTGACAGAACAAACAGAACAAGCCATCAGCAGAACGAAAAAGTCACAGGAAAGAGGAATAGATGAATATATATTTATTATTTGTAAAGAAAGGAGAAAAAAAAGATGGAAAAAAAAACGTAAACTTAAAAATACATATTTTTGGAGGATGAAAGAATGAAGATAATAATGCGAGTGGATATTCCAAATAATGAAACTACCCCCTCTATTTTCTCTCATGAATTACCAGACAATTAATTTCATTCACCTGGAAAACAAATACCCAATACCGTAAAAATCTGTAGTTTTCATTAACCAACTAAGGTGCCGGCTACACAGAGCTGGATATTTCTGAAGCTAGACATTTCTTTGTGCGGTTGGGGCTTGCAGCTACACGAAGCTGGATATTTCGCCTGCGAAACTGGATATTTTTTAAACCGGATAAATAAGTGAAGACATTGAAAAATATCCGATTCACTGTATCCGTGTAGGCATGGTACCAGGATATCTCTGAAGACTTTACTGTGTGTGTGCGTGTCCCCCTATTGGAGGTCTGGGGACCTACCGGTAGATATCTCTGTCATGTGGACCTAGATATTTTTCTATGTGGATATCTGAAAAAACAGGATAATATATGAAATATCCAGCTCCGTCTGGCCTAGGCCTTAAACTCATACAAACAAACAATATTAAATAATATGGGGACAGTTAATTAAAACACCAGCATCTGCATTCTGGTGAAAACTGAAAATATCAGAGGGACAAGTTCATAACACGACACAATGCGACACGTCGTGAGCTTGTCGATTATTGCTATTTTCACCGACCATAATGTTACATAGCGCGAAAACAGAAAAGGTACCAGTATAGAGCCCTGAGGGACTCTGCTGAACAATGTATGGGGATTAAGTGGTGAAATGAACTCTCCGGGTTTTTACGCGTATAGCTGTGTATAGCAGGGGTCTTCAACAGGGGGTCTGGGACCCCTAGGGGGTCCTCCAAATCTTCCAATTATTTTTATATTAACAACTTGAACCCTAGTGTCCATATTCTGAGAACTGCAGCCAAAAAATTGTAGATCGGCTATTTTCGGCAAAGAGGTTTGGTATAGAGGGGGAAAAGAGCAGACTAAGTACAGAGTGAAAGGTCAAGTTTATTAAGTATTGATGGTTCAAGTGGTTAAATATCTGAAAACACAAATTGACATGAGTCCGAAATACACTGACGATCGTGCGGTCAAACGATGAAACTATATGGAATCTATGAACAGGTTGTGGGGGTCCCTGCTTCATCTCTCTCTCAACTAAGGGGTCCTTGGCCTGAAAACATTTTAGACCCCTGGTGTATAGCTTTTCCAGCCCCCCCCCCCCCCCCCCCCGCACACAGTCAAAGTGCCACTCTGATGACCCCTCCAGCTCTCCATGCATCCCTCGTTCCATCTCTCCTCCATCCCTCGCTCCATCCCTCTCTCTTATTCTCTCCGTTTCCCGCAGCAGTTGTCCATGCACAATCAACTGCAGGAGCGCTGAATGCACACTTACTACATACACTTTGCCCAAAGATTTGCCGATTTGCGAGTTAAACTCCTGCGAATGAGACTTGAGAGGGAAAACGACGAGCGGCAGAGCGGCGAAAAAAAAAGCAGTGATGGATTGGGAGGGCGTGGAGAGGGAATTGTTTTATAACCGCGCGCCCCATTAAACCGTTATTGCGTTCGTGACCCCTAACCCCAACGTTAACACTTGATAACGCTGCAATCGTTGGCCTATAGCTACTGCAGCCAAACTTCGTTGTTGCTCACCAGTGTAAAATAACAGTCTCACAGTCTTTTTCTTTTTTCTCCTTTTTGAGTGCCCGGTTTTAACCTACGGGGCTGGCAGCTTACCGGGGACTGAAGTAGCTTTAGTTTTTTAGCTTAGCCTCTTAGCACAGTGCAGATACGACATTGAAGTCTCATATTTAAAAAAGAAATCAGAGGTTAAAGGTATGTTTAACTGTTGACCACCGTGGGAACCCGGGAAGATATAAGAACCAAGGATTTTGAGGCCTTTCCAAGCTACTGCAAGTGCTACCACCTAATGCAAACCCATGCTTCCACGTTTGCCCCGATTAGACCACCGTTTCTCAATGTCCAAATGGACCTTTGCGTGTCTGTAACTCTAAGAGTGTACAAATGGAAGCAAATGGAACCGTAAGGGTCCTTTTTGGTTCCATGTGTTGTGTACACTCTCAGGGCTGTATTTTGATTGTCTTTAAGTATTAGCTCTTATGCCCTAACTTAAAGGCCTGTCCATACTGTCTCCGACCACCAAACCTTTCGTCATAGAGTTCAACTTCAGACTATCCGACGTGCAGCATTCCGATCTCTAATTTGGGGTAACGCTTTTCAGAGGATGCGTGTGACGTCATTTTGTAGTTGAACCGGACCTTTAAAAGTTTGGTGGTCGGAGACAGTGTGGACAGGCCTTTTAAGTTAAGGCATAAGAGAAGGGACTTAAGACAGACATCAAAATAGAGAGTTAAATAAACAGAAACACTCTGATGCCCTGATGCATATTAAACTTGGGGCTTGTTGAGGAACAGAGGATTAGATGGGCAGTACAGCAGTACGAGGATAGAACGCCTCACTGTGAGACCATCACGTTGGCCCGCACCGCGCCACCCTCCTTGGACTGCTGACATTTCTTCAGAGGTCCAAACTTCAGTTTCCTCAGGTTTCCACCATAATGTATCCCTCTGAGGCAGCATTGTTACCGTACTTCTGGCAGCTTTGTACATAGCTAACTGTACGTCGACGAACCCTGGTGCGTACGTACGTACGTACAGAACTAAACAGGAACAGCTTTGGGTGGAGATGAAAACATCGCGCCGCTGTCCTCAGTCAGCGTCTCCAGCCCAGAGACTCTTTGACTTACCGATGTTTCCTGAAACCTGCTTTTTGTTCCTTCAAAAACATTTCACTACACACACATATTTAGCCAAAGCACTCGCCACGTGCACACACCACTAGCATAGCCTGTCGGAACACTCTGACAGATATCCACTGAACATTTGTGTTATACTTCCAGGATGCTGTTTTGATCGCCAAGACTCAAGATATTTAGGTCTTTTCAGATCAGCTTGTTTTGATATGTCTTGACTGAACCTCCAAAAGTGATGACGAATGCTTTTTGCGTCGATTTGTTTTGGGGGAAGAAGATATCACAGCTTTAGTGAGATGGCATTCATTCATGTCCCAGTTGGGTTTGGGTTTCTCTGTGTCGGTAGCATCCTGGAGTGAGTCTGTGTCTGTGTTTGTCCATGCTTGATGTGTCAGTATAGATGAGATTCACATATCTCTCTTCCCTCTCTCCACGTCTATTTGCCACTCCTCATCATCACTGTATCCCCACTATATCCAACTATTACAGTACAAGACCTTGGGGGCAAACATCCTCACAGATAACAGATACAACAGTACAACCATTGGGATTTACACTGATATTACTCTGATATTGTGAAATGGAAATACCGTGCGTTTTTTTTTTTTTTTTTTTGGTAAGCATACCATTCCAAGCAATATCCAGGAAAACTCATTCCACTGCAGCTCGGGTGCCGTGCCAGTGTCGGACGGCGTCAAAAGAAAATCTGGCGAATGTTTAGGTTGGACACATCGGAAATGAAGCGCCCTTCCTTGATTAAACAGGGAACATTCCCTGCGTTGACGATGACGCGGCGCCCGATGGCTGCAGTGGAGCCCTGGCGCGAAGCACTGATTCTCAACCATTTTCTGGTAAGCAACACAGCTGCAGCTAATCCAACTGATAATGGGTGCGTTCGATTTTAGGTGTGTTGTCAATTATTGTCTGTCATGCGTTTGGCTCTGGACACAACACACGCTCGTGATCAATTTGTTTGGCACAGCTGTGTTGCGTAGTAGTCTGCCATGCTATTAATCTGCTGTAGTTCTTCTTCATCAGTCAACACACAGCCAAAAGGATGTGAATCCAGTGTTATACACGTTGACAGCTCCAGCTCCATCCACTGCAGCGCCAACTTTGTCACGGCTTTGTTTTGTTTTTGTTTTCGTATTTTCAAACTTGACTTGGCCCCCATAATTACAGCAGGTGTTTCCATTTCTGCCAGTTGAATTTGGACAAAAAAAACCTTACGCTCGTGTTACACTCTGTGCACCAGTAGTCCCAAAAGAAAAGAAAAAGAAAAAGAAAAAAAGAATATATTTCGCACCTTGTTTCATGTACAGTAGCTTTCTCCTGCGTGCACTACTAGAATTCGAGACACAACTTTTAACGTAAGGGGATCGCCACGCAATCATCGATTTATGATAGGAGGCCAAAACCCTGTTACCATTCCATGTCCCTCTCTCATGATACCTCTGGTAGGTGAAATCTCACAGAAACTAAAGTCATGTTCAACCCATATTTGACCTGATTTCTTCTTAGCTGTGCGCGACACCCGCAAGCAACTAAGAACAACTCGGGCTTTAGCCCACCCTCACTTTCTGTACCCCACCCCACCCACACACACACACCTGACGACCATCCGCTAAATCGTCACAGTCACTTTTTTAAGTTGAGCTTTTTTTATTTTTTATTATCGGGTTCTCTCTCTCTCTTTCTTTGACCTTCCTATCTTTTGCTGTACAAAGTGTTTAAAAATATGATTTGTATTATATGATGTTAGTACGGTAATGTTCTTTATTAAGGAAGAGGAAAAAATTTATTTTTGTTACTGGTCTGTTTCATAATTCCTTTTTTAAATTGGTATTGTAAGATATCTATGCAAGAACTGTTTAAGTGGAGCATTTTTATTTAAGAATGTAATATGTGTAATAAATGGTAGAATCTGCTCGTGTTTGCCTGCCATCTCGTTTTGTGTGTCGTTTTATTGACTTCAACCCCCTGGAATGTAATTAAAGCTTATATATTGTCGCTGTCGGACAGAAACCTCGTATCTCCAAGTTTCAAATGTGTATGTTTTTTCGTAAAGTAAAGCCCTGCTTCATCATACAAGACTGTCGCACAAAAGTAGTGAAAACAGCAGATCTACAAGCACACAACGCCTCGCGGTGCGAGGCGTTGTGTGCTTGTAGATCCGCTGTTTTCACAAGTTTAGTTCATTTTTTTAAACGATAAAAACGAACAGTTTTGGACATACAAGGTTTTCGCCCGACAACGACGATATATACATTTTACTTCATTACAGTATATTCAGGTTCTTTGGGAGCATTTAACAATGGGTTAAATGCTCCCAAAGAAGCTAGTCTCTGTGACACCTGCCACAGTCTGCCTCCAAACTATTACGTTATCTGTGAAAAGCTCAGTCATTGGTCCAGAAATCATGGTGCCAAGGAGCAACTAACCAATCAGGATTGGCTACTGGTTAAAACACATTATTCTAGCGTTATTCTTTGCCCTATCATACTTGTTTTTGGTGAGTACCATAGCCTATAAAGAAATATATGGACGAAGGGACCGGTGACGTTGACACCCACTGGTTTCTACAGATTGTATTGTACTTCATTCCACTGCAGCTACGGTATTTACAATTTACAATTTACATGGAGATCTGGGTAATGATCCAGTTGTCTCCATGTACGGATATCCAGGGTTTGATCTTTGATGAGGTGATGTCACAACAATGTGATGTCATAATGTCAACAAACAGGTCAGCAGCTATAGACATCGAGGGGTTACTCACGTACGGATAAGACCAAGACGTGACGGTTTCATAGTTAACTGCGACCTACGGTCCGTCTCAATAATAAGTTAACCCTTCACCCCAAAATGATGTTTCTTCTATTGATTACTCATGCCATGGAGACTTGAGTTAAATAATATAGTCGCACTCCTAAGACAATAATTTCATTACAATAAATCTACCCCCATTGATTCCAGATGGGGCCCCAAATGCATTCGGGTCCCCATCTGGAATCAATGGGGGTAAACATACTATAATAACATTTTTGTCTTAGGAATGCGAAAATT
Organism: Nannobrachium achirus; assembly: GCF_963921795.1. Taxonomy (NCBI): domain Eukaryota; kingdom Metazoa; phylum Chordata; class Actinopteri; order Myctophiformes; family Myctophidae; genus Nannobrachium; species Nannobrachium achirus. The sequence goes on along the minus strand of NC_137829.1, from coordinate 42,625,120 downwards.
ATCAAAAAATATTATTGAACTCAAATCTCCATGATGTGAGTATCAATAGAAAAATGTAATTTGGGGGGTGAACTACTCCTTTAGCTACCCAGTAGCTAAAGGTCATTAAAATCAGCCGCACCTTTACGTCTGCAACATTAAAGTGATTAACACATCGATGCATAATTACAATCCAATAATATGGTTGTGAAATGGGCCATTCTGTATAATGAATACATTATGTCTGTACTAAGTGTCTTCTATGCCAATACCTTTGTACTTTTACTCAGGTAACATTTTTTAACGCAGGACTTTGAGTGCCAAAAGTCTGTTTTTCTTAGCCCAAATGGGCCCACTTGGATTCAGATTCCTGAGCCAATAATTTTTGACAAAAACATGAATTCACGGCTTCATGTAATTTCATGGCGTCTGTAATAGATAGAAAATAAGTAATTTTTTGGGTTAACTACTCCTTTAAAGAACCCTTGATCACAGAAGTTAACTAAAATTCTACTCTGAGAGAGTGTATGGACCCAAATGGGCCCGTTCGGGCCCATTTGGGTCCATACACTCTCAGAGTAGAATTTAATCGTGCAGCACTCATGCCTTATGAACCCCTTTGCTCACAGAAAAGTGAATAATACGGCTCCTATATTGGCTCCCAAATGACTTCCACTGTGCCGCATAGTTGCACATTACTCCTGGATAACGACCAGTTAGACAGACGGAAAAATGTGTCGGAGCCGCGGGCAGCGTCGAGAACCGCCATCCCATAACTATAACAAAAGGCCTTTTACTTCCGACATCGGTGGCCATTTAGGGTTTTTTATTGCAAATTAAGACACTGGTCATGAATATCTATGGCTTCCAGTTTTTAATTAGCGCTGTTGCTATGTTGTCCGTGACCCAGCTGTCATGTACTGCCGTAGTCCAAAGCCGCGCCGTCGTCCACGATGGCCAGATTGAAAGATGTAATCAAATAACTAATTGGGTCGTTAGGCAGTAATTAGGTGGGAGAAAGACATATTTGTCCTGCGATGCCCGGTGATGCGGCGATTGCTACTGTTGGCTACCTGTGCCGGGACATCGTTAACCACTTAAACCCCAGACTCCATGTTCGGAGGGAAAACCTTCGCAGAAAATAGCAGATCGACAAGCTTGTCGATCTGCTATTTTCAGCGAAGATATTTAACTCTCAAATACCTGGAACGCGCCCAAGTCGCGTTAGATTTTAACCACTTTAACCATTATTTTATGCTTTAACTATTGAAAAATAGCAGATATACAAGCTCACAGCGCGGCACCGAGTGCCGCGCTGCGAGCTTGTAGATCTGCTATTTTTTTAAAATCGTGAAAATGTGTGCAAGTCTTTGAATATCTTTGACCCGAGCTTTGACCCGACTTCTAAATCCTTCTTCTAAATCATGTTGTTCTCAAACCTTTTCATGTCAAGGACCCCCGAAATTACATGTTTTTGGCCGCGGACCCCCATCTCAAAATATGTTGTTCCAGGGACCCCCAGAAGCAAATATTTGAGTTACAAATATTCGCTTTTAAATAGATATATTCAAATACTTGCAAAAAAAAATCTTGATTTTTCAAAAATAGCAGATCTACAAGCTCGCAGCGCGGCACTCGGTGCCGCGCTGTGAGCTTGTATATCTGCTATTTTTCAGTAGTTAAATCAGTCAATAATCCTAGGCCTAAATGGGTTAATGTAGAACTAAGGAAAGGGAACGGTCACACCGCAATATTATTCTACCTATGAGAGAAGATTCTGCCGATGCATTTCAATGCATTGGCATTTCAATTTCAAAAGCGTGGTTTGATGGTCTTGCGCATCTTTCGGCGTGTCGCACAGACCTTGCGTTTATTCTGGAAGCAGACACATTCCCTGTGCAGATTCTGCTTTTCCCCATCTGTCCAATGGGGTGAGTCGAAGGTGGATCGTCCCAAGACTCAGGAAGCGACGTCCTTCCGTCACCAGACTTTCCACCTCGGAGCGACAGCGGGTTGTATCGGGTTGGTGCGTGCTTTGAGAGTGCACAGACCGGGGCGAGGCTAACAGTTTAGGCATTTAGCACAGGGGTTTTCAAAGTGGGTGACGGGGCACCCTGGGGTGCCGTGACAGCAGTCCAGGGGTGCTGCGAGATAATTTGATAATATTTGGAATTTATTTGGACACTTGAAAAAATATTTTGTATCATTTTAAACTTAAAGTACAACGTTATTTTCAGTCAGTTCTAACCAAAATTGCTATTATCTCAACGTTTTCCTTGCAACATAATCACTAAAATATGTGCACGTCTTTTGGTAAAGCAAAGCCCTGCTTCATCATACAAGACTGTCGCACAAAACTAGTGAAAACAGCCGATGCGAGGCGTTGTGTGCTTGTAGATCTGCTGTTTTCACTAGTTTTGTAAGTTGTATGGATGATAAATACAAAACAAACAGTTTTGGACATACAAGGTTTCCACTTGACAACGACGATAAGCTATAAATATAAGGTGCTGGGAGTGAAAATTATAATGTAGGGGTGCCTTGGATTAAAAAAATATTTATGGGGTGCCCTGAGACAAAAAAGTTTGGGAACCCCTGATTTAGCAGACGCTTTTAATCCAAAGCGACTACAATAAGCAGGTAATACACATCACTATAATAAGCACAAGATAATATATATGTCAGTACATTAACAACAATATAACAATATAACAATGCATAGGAATATCAATCTAGAAAAAAACAGTAAAAAACTTCTAAAACCTAAAAAAAAAAAATGCTATCTAGCTTCATGTATGGTCATTGATGGTCATTGAGGGAAGGGGGAGTGTTACAGTAGTGCTATGGATTTAGGTGGAGTCTGAAGAGGTGCTAACGCGTCTCACTCTGTCTGCTGTGCAGGTAGATATCTCGCTACAGACGTGTGTTATGTAGCGGGGAGGGTTCTGAAAGTGAGTGACAGGTGTGTCACTGGTTATTGGGACAGAATGCCCTGCGTTTTTTTATTTTTTATTTTTTTTAATCTGCTGGCTGCAAAAAACAGCCGTCCACGCACACAAAGAGTTAATCAGACGGCAGTTATACTTTGGTATGATCGTGCCCTAATTTTTCTTGCAACCATACAGTAGGTCGCAGTTAACTATGAAAACCATCACATCTTGTCAGTAACGCCTGTCAGAGGCCGGGTAACGCTGACCCATGACATCACATTGTTGTGACATCACATTGTGACATCACATTCCCCTTGTATGCCCATACTGTATATATGGGGATCCCTGATGTCATCAATATTAAGCCCATAGCTTGGAATGCCCATATATGGACATATTGTGTGAGTCTCAATGTGGTCTATTAACATAAGACAGCTATGATGTCAGACGTCAGTTATATCCATATTTGGGAAAATATTTTGTCCGCATTTTGTCCAACTTAAAGGAGCTATAGTCAACTTTTTCTTCAAAAATGATCTCAAAAAGTATAAAATAATGGTAAAATAATCATTTTGGTCATTGTTGAGCCGACAATGTTTACATCCGATGTAAACAAAGTCTTATACTTTTTGTGGTCATTTTTGAATAGAAGCACATATATGAAGCTTAATATTTTTTATAAAATATTTTCGAAACATTTTTATTTTAGCTTCTGTTTTTCAAGAAAAGGTTGACTACAGCTCCTTTAAACAACCAACCGCAACTCGAGTCGAATCACACTAGCAAATAAGGGCAAGGTCGCTTTTCGCCCTTAGGTGTCTTACTGGTATTGCTACTGAGTATTTCTTTCACCAAAGTCATTAAGTCAGAGTTACAAGGCCCACGTTCTACTTTTCCCTTATGGGGCGCAGAACAATATGGGACCACCAGATCAATGAAGGAATGGTGGCAGCATTTAGCTGAATTATTACAGTGCAGGCAGAATAGCTTGTCAACATTGCGCTGTGTTGGCTTGAAATTGTGAATTGTCAACACTGATTAGTTTGGACATTTGTCCGCATTTGCAAGCTTGCTCGCTTCTTGTTAAGGAACGAAGAGATTTACTTGCCCGTTTCTAATCGTATTCCACCGCAGAAGCTGTGCTGTGTTTCTTTTTTTTTTTTTTTTTTAGAAAGCAGCGACCATCAACTCTCCTTAATAAACTGAAATGTGGATCGTTTCTCTGCCGTTTCCCAGAAGGGCAGCATCAGCATCTCCAAATGACCCCTACAGCCCTTCCACTGCACTAAGTAAGCTTTGCCCATCCATGAGGCCCATAGGACATAGGACCACAACCTTTTCATAGATTCCATATAGCTTCATCATTTGACAGCACAATCATCAGTGTATTTTGGATTCATGTCAATTTGGGTTTTCATGAAATGTCACTTTTCCTATTTTAAAACCTTTTTTTTTTTGGGTCCCACTAGCACCTTCTATCCTCACAAAGTCCCATTTCTGACCATTGTGTCTTTCTCTGGTTTTGGGAAGGCGGAGGTTAAAAGCATCCCACGGGTTCTCAAAACAGGCTGTCCAGATTTTTTTTTTTTTACCCTGAATTCGGAAAGCTGCAGGTCTGAGAGTCGACGAAAAGTTCAGTGGTCGGAGACAGTATGGACAGGCCTTTAAGTTGAGGCATAAGAGCTGGTACTTAACACAATCAAAATACAGGACTTTACTGTGAAATATGTGTCCTACAGTTAGCATTATGGTCCAGATTTTTTGTTTTAATATTTAGTCAAGGCCAGTGTACATAAAACAACATTTTACGATGCCCGGGCATTTTCAAAGTTGAAAATCCGAACTGCTTTTGTCACGTCGGCTCATGTATGACCTCTGTTTGACCGTGGGGGGGGGGGGGGGGGCCTATGGCACATCAGTCTGCTAGACAGAGAGGATCGGGGAGACAGATAAAGTGAGAGAAAGGTTTCATCCATCTCCACTGGCAGGGTGTGTGTGTAGACAGACACCTCGATGCTGCGATAGTGTCCTTAATCTGTCTGCCAAAGGCCCGCCGCCGACAAGCTAGCTCCTTCTGATCTGCTAGGGCACGTCTCTGCTACTGTGAAACAAATCTACTGCTACACACACACACACACACACGCACGCACACAGAATCCAATGGAGCTTTATTATACGTTTATTTTGTCTGAGTTTGTTTGTTTTTCTGTCAGCAGCAGTGAATGGAAGTGAAGCTTTATTCTTCATAAACACTGTCGATCACAGATATCTAACAATCTTTGACCAATAAATGTTTTTTTTTTTCTATAATTTTTTATCCTACGATTTTGTAACCCATTTTCAACCAGTGCCATATTGCCTATCTAATCCTGGGCTCTGCTCTCCCTCTGCCGCGCCTGGAGAGACAACGGACTGACCTCATGCTTCCTTCTATGCATGAGTAGTCCAAGTTGCTTCTTTTCACCTGACAGAGGGGATTTCCCCGGTTTGGACGTAGCGCGTGGAAGGAACACGTTATTCCAACCAGTTCCTTTCCCCTCCATCAGGCGCCCCGGCTGGCCAGGGGGAGGCATTATAGAGACCAGGATTACTGCATGTTTTTGTGAGGGTATCTACCCTAGGAGACATGAGGAGAACATGCAAACTCCACACAGTAGGCCCGCTGGCCTACTGGTCCGGGCGCATACCACTTAAGCATTGCCACGTACTGTAGGCATGGATGCCTGGCGTGACGCAGGTTCGATTCCCGATCCGGACGACCTTTGCTGCATGTCACTCCCCATCTCTCCCTCCATTTCCTGTCATAAAAGGCATAAAATCCCCAAAACATATCTTAAAAAAAAGAAGAAAAAAAAAGAAGAAGTTCACAGGGAATATGTATACTGTCTAGAACCAGGGTCTTCAACAGGGGGTCCGGGACCCCTAGGAGGTCCTCAGAGTTACTACAGGGAGTCCTCCAAATCCTTGTGATAGAAACTATTTTTCCTGATAACTTTAGCCAAAAATAGCAGATCTACAAGCTTGTAGATCGGCTATTTTAGGCAAAGGGGTTTGGTGTAGAGAGGAAAAAGAGCAGACCAAGTACAGAGTGAAAGGTCAAATTTATTAAGTATTGACGGTTCAAGTGGTTAAATATCTGAAAACAAAAATGTACATGAATCCAAAATACACTGATGATTGTGCTGTCAAACGATGGAACTATATGGAATCTAGGGTTGTGGGGGTCCCTGCTTCATCTCTCTCTCAACTAAGGGGTCCTTGGCCTGAAAACGTTGAAGACCCCTGGTGTAGAGGCATCTACAGTACTACAACTGGTTGTTCAGCGATCTGGCTTCACGGTGAGAGAAGACAAGAAGGGCTTTTATAGACTGGAGCCGGTGATGAGCTGTCAGCTGATGGCAGGCAGGTGCGTGAAGGCCTGGTGAGAATGAGGGGACTGGAAACAGGTGAGCCAAGTGGTTGGAGCCAAGCCTACGCCCACACAGAGCACAGACACGACAAAGACAAACAAGGAAAACAGCCCTGCCTGGGAGTGTAAGGCTGGACTTCTCCGTATCGTCTGAGAATGGCCACTGGGGGCACCGTACTAATGCATTGTCAATGGAAGGTTGTTTGGTTTTTTGTCGTTGCCGTGTCTCTAGTTCAACCACAGGCTGTATTTTGGCCAAGAGACACGGCAACGACAAAACACCAAACAACCTCCCATTGACAATGCATTAGTACGGCGCCCCCAGTGGCCATTCTCAGACTTGCCAGATCTGGTCACTTGCAAATGCAGTGTGAACAGTCGGGCCATAAGATCGGATGTGAAAAATAAATCTGATTTATACTGTGTATATATATATATATATATATATATATATATATAAAACGCAATTCTGTGGATCTCGAAAGATACGGTAAGATATGGTGGCCAACTATACCTAAGATGTTAGTGATTAGTGACCGACTGCAACATGTCAGATACTTTAACCCAATTCAAAATGTTCCATTATAGGCAAACAAAAAGACTCCCCGTGAGCTTGTAGATCTTGTATTTGTCATATAAAGAAGCACAGTAGTTAACAAGGTAGTTTAAGGACACAAGAACTGAAAATTGTGTGTGTGACTGTGTGCGCACTCATGCAGCAAAGGCACATATAATCAGTCTCAGTATCAGCTGTGTATCTGTGCCAGGAAAGACAGACTGGCATGGGTGCTTGATATTGCCGGCAGTCATTATCTGTTGCTGTTGTGTGATTGTTTAGCCTGCATGGTCAAATTATGACTTAAAAATAGCTGTAATACTCACGCACACGCACAGCAAAATAGCAACTATAGCAACACATAATGAGTGCTGACAATATCATGACCCCCTGCCAGTTTGTCTTTCCTGGCAGAGAGAGAGAGAGAGAGAGAGAGAGAGAGAGAGAGAGAGAGAGAGAGAGAGAGAGAGAGAGAGAGAGAGAGAGAGAGAGAGAGAGAGAGAGAGAGAGAGAGAGAGAGAGAGAGAGAGTGTGACTGGAATAGCAGGTGGCTTGTTTTGGTCCTGAGCCCCATATGCGGTGCACGAAGGGGAAATTGTACAGGGAATTTGTGTGTGCGTGCGTGCGTGCGTGCGTGCGTGCGTGCGTTTTTTTAGCTAATCACGTGTGCCTGAGTGCACCAAACAACAACAGCCCATCACCCAACAGACAGACAGACAGACTGGCAGGGGACTGGGTCCACCATCTGGGGACTGGGGAAAAAAAGAAAAGAAAAGAAAAAGGCTCAAAGACCTGCAGTTTTTTTTTTTTTTTTTTTTTTTGCTAATGACCCCCCCTAGAATATGGATGCTGGGGTTCAAGTGAGTCTCTAGTCTCGCATTGCAAGGACGATCAGACATCTCTACGTCTACGGTTGTCTGGGGGAATCAAAATTCTATCTCTGTATACACTAGAACGGCAGAAAAAAAGCAAACAGCTAACAATGCCTAATGCTATGAAAACCAATCCTAATACCTCTCCAATATTACTGCCTTTGACAACACCTCGCAGCGCGAGGCATTGTGAGCTTTTAGATCTGCTATTTTTGGCTAAAGTTCTCAGAATAAGGACACTAGGGTTCAGGTGGTTAATATAAAAAATTGAGAAAAAAAGTTTCTATCACACAAAGATTTGGAGGATCCCCTGTAGTAACTCTGAGGACCCCCTAGCGGTCCCGGAGACCCCTGTTGAAGACCCTTGCCCTAGACCTTGTGGTGGTACTTTACTCATGCACCACCTCCCGACTGCACACTGTATGTTCTGAAATCAAACAGTTGAGTTTATTAAGCACACACTGTAGAGCATTCATTTGCAGAGGTGGCTCATGTGCCATGACTGATAGAGCTAAGCTAGAAGAGACTAAAGGCCGATTGAACTTGTAGATGAGCTATTTTTGGCGTGTTCTAATGAGCAGATGAACTGTGCTTCAATATCTATCCATCCATCCATCTTCTTCTGGGGACCCCTTGGAACCCCGAAGTACCCCTGGGGTCCCCAGACTCCACTTTGGGAACCAGTCAACTACAACACATGGAGTCACAAGCAGTATTTCGTCGTTGTCGGGCAGAAACCTTGAATCTCCAAGTTTCAAATGTGTACGTTCTTTCGCAAAGTAAAGCCCTGCTTCATCGTACAAGGTCGTCGCACAAATGTAGTGAAAACAGCAGATCTGCAAGCACACAACGCCTCGCGGTGCGAGGCGTTGTGTGCTTGTAGATCAGCTGTTTTCACTAGTTAAAATCATTTTTATAATGAAAAATGCAAAACGAACGGTTTTGGACATACAAGGTTTTCACCCAACGACGACAATTTGTGGCTGTCGGGCAGAATCCTGGTATCTTCAACGTTCTTTTTTTCCCCTGTAAATTAATGCCCTTCGTCGTAAACGAGTGTTGCACAAATAAGTAGTGAAAACGGCCCATCTACAAGCTCACAACGTATGGTGATGCAACGTGTTGTGAACTTGTAGATCACTTATTTATTTGTGCGTGTTTATTTTATTTTATTTTTAATATTAATAAAAGAGATGGTTTTGGAAATCCAAGGTTTCCACCCGACAGCAGATTTATGTATCTTTACACAGCTCCCTGAGTGAATAACTGATTAAGTAGTTATAAGATGATGTATAGTGGAGGGGTCTTCAACAGGGGGTCCGGAACCCCTGGGGGGTCCCCAGGGTTACTACAGGGGGTCCTCCAAATCTTTGTGTTATAGAAACTGTTTTTAAATAGGCTATATTAACCAGTTGAACCCTAGTGTCCATATTCTGAGAACTTAAGCCAAAAATCGCAGATTTACAAGCTCACAACGCCTCGCAGCGCGAGGCATTGTGAGCTTGTAGATCGGCTATTTTCGGTTTGGTGTAGAGGGGAGCAGACTAAGTACAGAGTAAAAAGTCAAGTTTATTAAGTGTTGATGGTTCAAGTGGTTAAATATCTGAAAACACAAATTGACATGAATCCAAAATACACTGATAATTGTGCTGTCAAACGATGAAACTATATGGAATCTACGAAAAGGTTGTGGGGGTCCCTGCTTCTTCTCTCTCTCAACTAAGGGGTCCTTGGCCTGAAAACGTTGAAGACCCCTGGTATAGTGTATAGATACTGGGCTACACTATGAATCAAGCTAAACATGTTGTTCTTAGTCGTGTTTCTTTAATCTCTATAAACATTTTAATTTTAGTTGATTCAGCCGTACATAATCAGTTGGGATTGAACAGAGCCGACAAATTCTATATTCCACCAGAATGCCCAGTTAACAGCACAGGCATTGTGTGCGTGTGGGTGTGTGTGTGTGTGTGTGTGTGTGTGTGTGTGTGTGTGTGTGTGTGTGTGTGTGTGTGTGTGTGTGTGTGTGTGTGTGTGTGTGTGTTTGAGTATATCTAAGTGCAGGGACATGCTGGGCCCCTGATTCAGCCCGGGAAAAAGAGTTGCCCTCAAAAAAAAAAAAAAAGAGAGGCCCTCATTGCGCGCTATAGAGAGAGATCTCTCTCTATAGCGGTACTGCTACTTTGCCATTTTAGATCATGACAAGTGACAAGCCAGTGGGCCAAATACATGAGTTATATTTGGAAACCTTGTATGTCCAAAACCGTTTGTTTTGTATTTATCATTTTAAAAATGATTTTAAACTAGTGAAAACAGCCGATCTACAAGCACACAACGTTGTAGATCTGCTGTTTTCACTACTTTTGTGCGACGGCCTTGTATGATGAAGCAGGTCTTTGCTTTGCGAAAAAAATTACAAATTTGAAACTTGGAGATACGAGGTTTCTGCCCGACAGTGACAATTTACTTTGTTGGCCGCCCAGCCCCCAAAATGGAACGAAGGCCGACATTTTATTTTTTCCTAATGGCCGGCCTGGACCGGCCGGGAATGAACCGGCCGTTCGGGAGTTGTCCCGCTTTTCCCAATGGCCAGCACGTCCCTGTCTAAGTGTGTGAGGTGTGTTTGTTTTTTCACTCGCTTCCATTGAGCCTTGAGGCTTTAGCCCTACTCTTGGCAGGAGTCATGCCCTCACCCAACACACACACACACACGCGCACGAGCACGCACACTCCCAAATCCTCCTCCCCATGTGCAGCTCAGCCCAATTCAGATGTCATGTGTTTATTCTCCCTGGATCAAAGGGAGGTCACGTTAATTAGCCAATTTCACACTCCTTTGCCAAGATGTGCGCATGCACACACACACACACGCACACACACACGCACACACACACACAGTGTTGTACACACATACACAGACACGCGCACACACACACACACACACACACACACACACACACACCTCACTGTCTCACACACACACACACGCACGCACACACACACACACACGCACACACACGCACACGCACACACACGCACACACACACACACACACACACAGACCTCACTGTCACACGCAGACATGTTAATCACAGGCTCTGTGAGTGGAACGGTGACATCCAATCAGTGCTTGTTGAGAGGGGTCACAGACGAGGGTCGCGGTTGACGTAAGCAGTGGGAGTTGATGGCGCTCAAATTGCTCCTTCAAGACCAGCCACGCTGTTTCCACAGCGCTGTGCCTCTCAGACTCTCTGCATTTCAAGGACCATAACTCAGCTACAGAACCGTATAAGCTTGTAGATCTGCTATTTTTTTTTAAATCATGATTTTTTTTTTTGCAAGTCTTTGAATATATCTACTTAAAAGCAAACATTTGTAACTCAAATATTTGCTTCTGGGTGGTCCCTGGAACAACATATTTTGAGATGGGGGTCCGCGGCCAAATACCTGTAATTTTGGGGGTCCTTGACATGAAAAGGTTTGAGAACAGCATGATTTAGGGGAAGGATTTAGAAGTCGGGTCAAAGATCGGGTCAAAGATATGCAAAGACTTGCACTCATTTTCAAGATTTTTCAAAAATAGCAGATCTACAAGCTCGCAGCGCGGCACTCGGTGCCGCGCTGTGAGCTTGTATATCTGCTATTTTTCTAAAGTTAAAGCATAAAATAATGGTTAAAGTCGTTAAAATCTAACGCGACTCGGGCGCGTTCCATAACTCAGCTACAGAACCGTATAAGGGTCCAGCTCAGTGGCCTCGTGGTTAGAGTGTCCGCCCTGAGATTGGGAGTTCGCAGGGTTCAATCCCCCGGGGTATTGAACCCCGATTGCCAAAGACTTATGAAAATGGGACCCCCCAATCCCAGCGTTGGATTGGAGGTAAATTCCTGCGATACACTAGCGTCCAGCGTACTTTTCATGGTTTTCAATGACGATTTACTTTCCCACTGTGTGACACAAAGTATAGATACTGTATACTCCTGGTCAAATACAACAAGTGAAAGTTGCTATGTCAAATGTGCCTACTAGACTTAAAGGAGTAGTTCACCCCCAAAATGACTTTTTTTTCTAGTGATTACTCATGTCATGGAGAGTAGAGTTCAATAATATTTTTTGGGTTTTGTCACATTCCTAAGACAAAAATTAGATTCGAGTAAATTTACCCCCATTGATTCCGAAACGGGTCCCCATGCGGAACGAATGGGGGTAAATTTATTGTTATCACATTTTTGTCTTAGGAATGCGACAAAAAACTAAAAATATTATTGAACTCTAGTCTCCATGGCGTGACTAATCAATAGAAAAAAGGCCATTTTGGGGGTGAACTACTCCTTTAAAGTACTGGAGCGCTTCCTTTAAAAAAGACAAATGACAAACTACAACATCTTGTATTTATTTTTAAAATATCAATAATAGTGAAAGTAGCAGATCTACAACTTTTACATTTTTACAATGCAAATCTTGTATGCCTGGGGTTCAATCTGGCACAACCAGAGACCCCCATGCAAGATTATTTTCAGACGGGGATTCACGGTCAGATTTGGGGGTCCTTTGTGAAACTTTGAGAACCACTGACAAAGCCTGTTTGTGCGCGCGCGCACGTGTGTGTGCGCGCGCGCGTGTGTGCATGTTCCACAGGGAGACAGAGGTAGATGTTTGCATGGGGTTCGAGAGCATCTGCATATGATAATGCCCATCTGTTTGTTTATGTGTGTGCGTGCGTGCGTGCGTGCGTGTGTGTGCGTGTGTGCATGTGTGTGCGTGTGTGTGGTGCGTGTGTGTTTGCATGATGCACAGCTGCTTGCTGCCCCCCCGCCCTCATGTCCAGATGTGCAGCCTGGGCGGGCCGCCACGTCTCCAGGCGGTGGTCTGCTGGAGTCTGCTCATAGGGCAACACAGGACGCAGGGGCGTCGCACCAAATCCCGGGCCCCGGGTACAAGGATTCACTGCGGCCCCCCCCCCCCATGAATGCTCTTCATAGGGGGAGGAGGGGGTTTAACCCATTTAGACTGGGAACGCATTATTAGCCCATTGTTATGTGCTTTAACTGTTGAAAAATAGCAGATATACAAGCTCACAGCGCGGCACCGAGTGCCGCGCTGCGAGCTTGTAGATCTGCTATTTTTTTGGAACATCTCGAACATTTGTATTGAATATTTCAAATCCTTCTAAGGTTTATTGAAATATGTTTCTATGTCAGTGGTGCTCAAACCTTTTCATGTGAAGGACCCCCAAAATGATATGTATTTAGCCACGGACCCCCATCTCAAAATATTTAGTTCCAGGGACCCCCAGAAGCAAAATTTCAGCTACAAATGTTCGCTTAAAAAATAGATATATTCAAAGATTTGCACACATTATCACAACTTTTAAAAAATAGCAGGTCTACAAGCTCACTGTGAGCTTGTATATCTGCTATTTTTCAATAGCTAAAGTATAAAATAATGAACTCAGTCCGACTTTCCCCCCCTTGTGACGCCCCTGACAAGACGCTGCGCACGCGCGCACGCACACACGCACACACACACACACACACACACACACACACACACACACACACACACACACACACACACACGTCCCCGGAGGTGCTGCATGACTACGGCTGTACAGATGTCTCCCAACAAAGCCTTATCACGCGCACGTACGTGCGCACACACACGCACGAGCGCCGGCGTATACGTACACGTACACACACAAAGGAGACAAAGGAGAGAATTTTTTGCATATTGGAGAAATGATGATTCCGTCTTATAACGAACATAAATGAGGACCATTTACGGTATATGAAGATAGGTTGAAAACGGCTGAAGTGGCCATTTTAATAAATTAATAAATGAAAACAAATCAGAGTTTTACTTATTTTTTTCACCCCTGAGAAATACCTTCAAAATATTCAAATGTCCAGTTTACTCCTTTTCCCCCCCCAGAGCTTAACAAAGACATTCCTCCTGTTTCTTCCCATTCAGTCGACTCCAAAACAGACAAACAAACAACATGCGTGGGACTGAAAAACACTCTGAGCCGACCAATTATGGCGCCGTGTCCTTGACGCCAACCGGGAACCTGATGTGGGCGAAGAAAATTGCATGGCCTAAAGTGTCAGAGGCTGGGGCAACATCTAAATGGATTTAAAATGCTTTCTGGAAGAGTAGTCTGTGTAATATGCTCTTACCAACACACACACACAAAATGTGTTTGACACAAAACGTTTGACTCATATAAAATGTGTTGAAACCACTTTCTCTAGCTTGGAGACGGGCCTGCAGTTACCAGAATGTAAGGGATCAAGGTTTTTTTCAGTATAGATATTGAACAATGGCATGAACTAAACACAAGGACGTTTCCAGGGAGTTATCCACTCTCGCTAAAATACGACTGTGATTCTTTCTACACACTCAGGGTTCAGGGTAGGCGTCCTTCAGAGGTGGAAAGTAACTAAGTACTTTTACTCATGTACTCTTCTTAACACATTGAATGCCCAGAATTATTCAACATTTAATTTGCTGGTGCCCATGGCAACCCGCCATTTTACCTACCTTCGAGGTACTGGCGAAAAAAGTAATCCGAGTAAATGTAATCCAAGCATGTCCTGTTTATTTCGCGAAAATATTTTCTTTCAGTCAGGACCGTTTTTTATCAATCCTAAGCCACAACGTTTGTGTGAGGGCCGGTAGAAGAGGCTGCCGTTTTGAACATGAAAGTGATTTAAAAGCTAGATTAGGAGAAAACTGCATCTTTGTGCAGCAGCTAAACAGGGAAGTGTAATGAGCTTGAGTTACTGAGTACTCTTCCACCTTTTAAAGTACTCCTCACGCCGCCCGGAACCCTTCCCAGGTCCTAAGCCCAAGAAGTTACCGGATCTTTTTAAACACTAACACTACACTACACCTTTAAGTTCACAAACAATTTCTCATTTGTGTAAACCCATTAAGTGTATTAAGTTCACAAACAGTTTCCCATTTGTGTAAACCTATGTAGGTGTACTAAGTTCACAAATAGTTTCCCATTTGTGTAAACCTATGTAAGTTCACAAACAGGTTTAATAACCTTCCTTGTTTGTGTAAACCTACTATTACACATATACATATACATATTTACATATTTACATTACATATACTTATTTAACACTAACATAAATACACTTCTCTGAATGAAAGCTGAGCTATCAATGAGACCCTCTTTAACTGGTGAATATTATTACTTTCTACAGCGACTATTTATTTTAGAGACCAGGCGACACACCTTAACTGTAGAAATGTAGACCATAGGTCTGAATGGAGAATGCAAACCACAAAGACATGTAAAGTGTGAGTCTGAACTTGTAGCTTCTCTCGCCAAGGGCTCGGGAGAGACGCAGCTCAACTTATTAGCACAAACCGTCCAGAGTGGACATCAGTTCATCCGGTTAGGGGTTTTGGAGATTTGTGCTTTATCTGTCAAGCTCGCCCACCAGCTCAGCACGCGCTGAGTTGGCTTCTGATAGGGTGAAAAGACTTTTAACCTAATACTCTTGTTGAATCTTACCAAAAGTCTCAATCAGTCCCACAGCCAGGAGATGGTTTCGAGTGCCTGAAGGTGTTCAAAACCTTCCTCCCATGAGTGCAGCCTTCCCCGTAGGGAAGGAGAGAAAGTCAAACCTTTAAAAAGTTGTTAACTCTTGAAAATGAATTCAGACAGACACCAAGCAAAAGTGAATAAAAAAGCTTTAGTGAAATAAAAACAGTTACAAATTATAAGCTCACCAATACAGAAATTGGCGATGAAAATTAACAAAGAAGTACTCAACTAAACAGAGTCAAACTCTCTCTAAGTAGACAAAAAGGAACAAGTGGTGCAGAAATTGCACTAAGTACAAACAGGTCCATCCCCGACCCCTAACGGGCCGGGGATAGCTGCAACAACTCAACTAAAAAACACAAGAACAACTCAGACTAAACAGGAGACACGAAGCAGTCTCCTTTATACAGTAGTCCGTTGCAGTCACAGTGACGTGATTTACACACAGAACATATTTTAGCACACACACGTTTGCACGCTCTCACGCACTTCTGCATGCACTAACACGCACATCCTTTCATAATCGAGACGGTGAAGGTCAGGCTAGACTCCCCCATCCATGCCAGGTTGGGGAGTCGTCCGTTCTCACATCAGAAGCTTCTGGGAAACACCTCTCTCCCAGGATGTCATATCTCATGTTGACGTGATAAGAGATAACAGCACGGCCCGAACGTTAGGGAGGGACGGGCACCTGTCTCACTCACGCTCAGTCCAAGGTTGGTTTCCCAGACAGAGAGAAGATAACAGCTCGTTAGCGTTGGCCAGCTGCGCTGAGGAGTCATTCCAGTCCAAGGCCATCTTGTCGAGCTCCACGAACACACAGCAGCCGTGTGAAAAGCATGTCTCTCTCTCTCTATTCAGCAGACACAGCGCATAGGGTCTCAAAGGACGGGGTGCCACATACTTGGGGTCACAGGCGGGACCCCTAACACCCCCTCTGGCACCCTGGATCCTCTCATCCGCAGCCACCACGGAGTCAGGTGGGTCCTGTTCTTGAGCCTTGCGCGCGGCTTTCGCTGCCGCTCTCAGGGCTATCCTTGCCTCCTTCTCCTCCTGTGGGAGGGCGGCCCATTCTCCTGCAGGCAGGAATGTTGGAGCCTTCTTCGGGGGAGCCCCTTTGGTGGCTCCCCGCTCTCCGTTTTTTGAACCCTTGGCCTCAGTTGTCTCAGCCTTGGGCTGGGTCTCCTTTCTCGAGGCCTTCTTGCCTTGCGGCTTGAATAGCCTGGGTGCCACATTCTTGGGGTCCCGAGCAGGAGCCCCAGGGCCCCTAAGACCTCCTCTGGCACCCTGGTTCCCCTCCCGTGCTTTCGCCTCAATGGCAGCTGCGACAGCATCAGATGGGTATATTGCAGGATCTCGGTAGGCATCCCGGATTCCTGTTTTTCCATATTCCATACGAGGTCCCAACATGGCTTCCAGGCAACCAAAGCGATTCTGCCCTGATCCCTGAGTTTCAATGGTGGCCCACACTTGGCCCGCCTGGTAACGCAGAGAACTCACCATCACCCTGTAGATGGTTACACATGCAGGCACGATAGAGCGCCAGTTGTCTCCTATCAGGCGGGAATAGTTCACCAATCTCTTGATGGAGTAGCCTTTCAGTAACACGTAGTCTTCCCAAGTAGGTGTCAGGAACGGCTCTCTGTTGGACAGGTGTCCTCGTCTGATGCCCGCGATCTGCTCCCAAACTTGAGGAACCTTCAGGGCATCGTCGTTGATCTTGTTGCCTTTGATGCCATATAGCTGCATCCTGGGCATCTCGTAGTCTTCATCGTCAGCGAGGTCCCCCAGAAGTGAGGGAAACACCACCTTCCAGACAGCACCCGCAATGGGCACAGAGGACTCCGCTGGTTGATCCACTGGAGCCGGGGTGGAGGCACCACTCCGATCTTCCTCTGGGAGATATCCAGAGATCTGGTTCTCCGGGTGTTTGCTATTATGCAAATCAATAATGTGCTCATCTGGACAGGCTGGGCAGCCGCTGACACAGCCTGGACAGCCTGTATCTCCAGAGTTATTAGCAAGAAGATTGTCATCATCCATGTCGTCCAGGCAAATGGAGATGATCTGCTCTTGTCCTTCGCTGGCCATGTCTAGGTCGTCGTCAGGTTCCAATTCTCCACAAAGAAATAGGAAGGTTTGAGAAGTGTCCCATATGATGGTCAGCAGACGTTTGTGACGAGAGCTTGCCTGAGGAGCTCCTTATATACAGAGCCTCAGGCCATAGCTCCTCCCTAGGGAGGGGGTGCCCCTCCCTCCGGGTTCCTCCTCTCTCTTCCCACGGGAAATATATCTCCCGTTGAGAGATAAGAGATAAGAGCTCATTAGTGCCGGCCAGCTGTGTTGAGGTGTCACCCTAGTTCAAGGCCACCTTGTCTAGCTGGATGCATGAACACAGATCAGCTTTGTCAGCAGTGTGCAAAAGCATGTATTTCTCTCTCTATGCAGTACAAATAGTGCATATGGATTAAAAGGACAGGGGGGCCATATTCTTGGGGTCACAGTCAGGACCCCTAACACCCCCTCTGGCATTTGCATTCGGCCAGGGCAATGCCCAACCATGAGCAAGAACATCTGACCACAGCTTCAGCGGCCATAACAGGATAGGCTGCCAGGACGATGCAGTCCATACAGGACGTAGCACCGCGGGCAAACCAATGCTCAACATCCCCTGGGCCCCTCCTTGGGGCCAAAGGTAAAGGCCTCGCCACCAGGGCGAATGAGAGGCTTGCATGAAGCCTTCCCTGGCCAACTTCACCACACCATAGGATACGCCTAACCAGGCGCTGGCACTCTTTCCAACTCCACTGTCCCCAGTTGGAGGGGACCGTCCTGGCGCTACACAGATCAACACTTCATGTCTGGCAACTCCAAGGCAAAGGGCATCTCCTTACGAGAACCAACAGTTACCTGCCCCATGCCTGGCGTAACCTCTCCATTCCTAACTAGGGGTTTACAACCCGAAGCTTCGGCCATTTCTCAGTGCTCACCTGGTCTTGCGAACTTGGTCAATATGTACTATTACCGAGTTCTCCAACCTAAGCTGAGCCGATGTGGGTTCGCCCTGCCGACCGCTCCCTGAGGTAGCATTATCTAAGAGGTAGTTATTGAGGTAGTTATTTGCGGCGGTGGGATTGGCGAGTCCACGCCCATATAACTTAGGTTGGTCGCAAAGTCGTTAAAATATTATTAGATGTTCTCAACTGCTATTTTATCTAGTTCCTGATGGAGATGTTTTTACCGAACTGGCCGTCGGCTGTACACACCGACCTCCACTTCACTATGTTCAAAATCTCCGACGCTCTGGGGAGTTTTGTGAATAAAAAACACTTAAGCCTTGATAATATTAACTATCCTTTACTTCTGTAGTAAATAACTATACTCCAAGGGTCTCTCGGCTATTCTTTATGTGGCAGTGGACACGAATTTAATCAATCAATTATGCCTATAATTAATTTATTACTAATCAATAATATTATGCCTATAATTAATCAATTACTAATCAATAATATTATGCCTATAATTAATCAATTACTAATCAATAACATTATGCCTATAATTAATCAATTACTAATCAATAATATTATGCCTATAATAAATTAATTACTAATCAATAATCAATAATCAATCGAATCCACCCAGGGACGCCATGTAATGAGCTTGAGTTACTGAGTACTCTTCCACCTTTTAAAGTACTCCTCACGCCGCCCGGAACCCTTCCCAGGTCCTAAGCCCAAGAAGTTACCGGATCTTTTTAAACACTAACACTACACTACACCTTTAAGTTCACAAACAATTTCTCATTTGTGTAAACCCATTAAGTGTATTAAGTTCACAAACAGTTTCCCATTTGTGTAAACCTATGTAGGTGTACTAAGTTCACAAATAGTTTCCCATTTGTGTAAACCTATGTAAGTTCACAAACAGGTTTAATAACCTTCCTTGTTTGTGTAAACCTACTATTACACATATACATATACATATTTACATATTTACATTACATATACTTATTTAACACTAACATAAATACACTTCTCTGAATGAAAGCTGAGCTATCAATGAGACCCTCTTTAACTGGTGAATATTATTACTTTCTACAGCGACTATTTATTTTAGAGACCAGGCGACACACCTTAACTGTAGAAATGTAGACCATAGGTCTGAATGGAGAATGCAAACCACAAAGACATGTAAAGTGTGAGTCTGAACTTGTAGCTTCTCTCGCCAAGGGCTCGGGAGAGACGCAGCTCAACTTATTAGCACAAACCGTCCAGAGTGGACATCAGTTCATCCGGTTAGGGGTTTTGGAGATTTGTGCTTTATCTGTCAAGCTCGCCCACCAGCTCAGCACGCGCTGAGTTGGCTTCTGATAGGGTGAAAAGACTTTTAACCTAATACTCTTGTTGAATCTTACCAAAAGTCTCAATCAGTCCCACAGCCAGGAGATGGTTTCGAGTGCCTGAAGGTGTTCAAAACCTTCCTCCCATGAGTGCAGCCTTCCCCGTAGGGAAGGAGAGAAAGTCAAACCTTTAAAAAGTTGTTAACTCTTGAAAATGAATTCAGACAGACACCAAGCAAAAGTGAATAAAAAAGCTTTAGTGAAATAAAAACAGTTACAAATTATAAGCTCACCAATACAGAAATTGGCGATGAAAATTAACAAAGAAGTACTCAACTAAACAGAGTCAAACTCTCTCTAAGTAGACAAAAAGGAACAAGTGGTGCAGAAATTGCACTAAGTACAAACAGGTCCATCCCCGACCCCTAACGGGCCGGGGATAGCTGCAACAACTCAACTAAAAAACACAAGAACAACTCAGACTAAACAGGAGACACGAAGCAGTCTCCTTTATACAGTAGTCCGTTGCAGTCACAGTGACGTGATTTACACACAGAACATATTTTAGCACACACACGTTTGCACGCTCTCACGCACTTCTGCATGCACTAACACGCACATCCTTTCATAATCGAGACGGTGAAGGTCAGGCTAGACTCCCCCATCCATGCCAGGTTGGGGAGTCGTCCGTTCTCACATCAGAAGCTTCTGGGAAACACCTCTCTCCCAGGATGTCATATCTCATGTTGACGTGATAAGAGATAACAGCACGGCCCGAACGTTAGGGAGGGACGGGCACCTGTCTCACTCACGCTCAGTCCAAGGTTGGTTTCCCAGACAGAGAGAAGATAACAGCTCGTTAGCGTTGGCCAGCTGCGCTGAGGAGTCATTCCAGTCCAAGGCCATCTTGTCGAGCTCCACGAACACACAGCAGCCGTGTGAAAAGCATGTCTCTCTCTCTCTATTCAGCAGACACAGCGCATAGGGTCTCAAAGGACGGGGTGCCACATACTTGGGGTCACAGGCGGGACCCCTAACAGGAAGTGAACGAGGCAAACAGCGCGTCCCGGTCATGTGATCCCGCGGTGCATTTTGGGAAATGGAGTTTGTTTCATCACCGCGGTAGCCAAGAACAGTAGCTACAGTACAGTATAGTTTACTGTACAACGCGGCAAACGCGTCGTTGGGCACACGTGGACATCAAAGAGATCGACGCGTTGCCACCGCGTGGGCACCCGCTGAGTTAAGTGCAATATTGAGGTACTTTTACTTTAATTGAGTATGAAGGCTACTTTACAATTATTTGAAAACTTTAGTAGTTGCTTTGCAGATTTAGATTATTAATATAAATTAAATCACGCATTACCAACCTATTCCATACTTGCAATTCACCCTTTGTCAAGTCCCGCCCGTTGTCCCGCCCCCTCTTCACACCCAGCCATTGACTCCGGCCTAACA
Organism: Nannobrachium achirus; assembly: GCF_963921795.1. Classification (NCBI taxonomy): domain Eukaryota; kingdom Metazoa; phylum Chordata; class Actinopteri; order Myctophiformes; family Myctophidae; genus Nannobrachium; species Nannobrachium achirus. The sequence goes on along the minus strand of NC_137829.1, from coordinate 42,604,021 downwards.
ATGGCTACTGTCTATGACGGTAGTCCCATATGACATGATGGACTGGACTATCTCCATATATAGTGTTCTCCACATCTCCATGTTTAGGCCAAACAGGTTCGCTCCATTTCTCCATGTATACTGTAGGTCCAAATGCCCAACGTTGAGCTTGACAACGAAACGTTCTTAACACAGACGCCCCCATATGCCGCCCCGTATCAGATCGGAGGAGGATACAGCACATTGTACCTCATCCACCCTTTCTTCTCTCTCCTTTTGGTATCTTTATCCTGCTCCTCCTTTTTTATCTTTTTTATTCTTCTCCTTTTTTTCTTTTTTATTCTTCTCTTTCTTAGTCTTGTGTATCCTTCTCTTTTTTGTCTTTCTTAGTCTTGTGTAGCCGCCCCATACAGGAAGTGATGTCACGACTCACTGACACCACACTCACATCACTTCCTGTACAGAATACGTACGTACACTCAAGCGACAAGGTTTTTCAGGGTAAATGCGACCTTCGGTCGCAATAACACTTCCTTCCACTCTCTTTTTCAACTCTTTCCTTGTGTACATTGATTCCTCTACAACTTTCCCATTGACTGAACTCTCTCCATCTTTTCCTCTGCATGTCCTGGAATAAATAATGCATTAGAATAACATTTCTGTGCCTGGACCCTCACAAACTATGAGGCATAAATAAAGTCCTTCCAGTACATACATTCCACTAACAACCACAAAGAAAGGGGGGACATTATGTGGTTTCCTTACGCAATGAACAAACCTGCTGAAAGCCTCCCTCAGATATGGGCCTACAGTGTAGTGTCAACGTGGGAGATCAACTATCTGCATGTTGAGATGCGGTGAATAATCAAGTAAATACTCAATCCAAAAGTACAAAGGACGTCTCTACTCTCTCAGGAGACGCTGGTCTTTCTCAACGTTTGAACAAAACTGTTGAAGATGTTCTACGACAGGGGTCTTCAACAGGGGATCTGGGACCCCTAGGGGATCCTCCAAATCTTTGAGCGATAGAAAGTTCTTTTCTCCTTTTTTATATTAACCACTTGAACCATAGTGTCCATATTCAGAGAACTTTAGCCAAAAATATCTGATCTACAAGCTCACAATGCCTCGCGCTGCGAGGCGGTTTGAGCTTGGAGGTCGGCTATTTTCTGTGCTTGAACTAAGCATAATCAAGTCAATACTGGAGGTGTGGCGTAACGGCATGGATTTCTACACAGAGTGGGCAATTCTTTCAACATAATTATGCTGCATTCAAGTTCAGTAGAGTTTGGACAAGGCAATTCTCTTGAATGCTGAGGTATGGCATGGAAAGAGGGGCATTTGCATTTCTTCCACCGTAGTAAAAACGGCATTCATGGTCTGGAGAGGGCAGTTTTTTACAGATGGATAAAAGGGCAGGGGCTCAAGCCCCCTTTGATGTCTATGTGTGTACGTGCCTGCTTGAGTTAGATTAGAAGGCTGCAGGTGTTAATGGAAGAGTCATGGTGGGGGTATAGATAGTGCTGGACTCCCTGGCAGGGGTGTCTGAGAGGAGGATGCTGTCCAAGCTCCATGCCACCATGGACCATGTCTCTCACCCTCTGCTTGACCAACTGGTCAACAGACAGAGCACGTTCAGTGAGAGACTTCCTGCAGCTGACCAGGATCCAGGATCCATGCTTCTTTGCTGCATTTCATCTCTCTCTCTCTCTCTCTCTCTCTCTCTCTCTCTCTCTCTCTCTCTCTCTCTCTCTCTCTCTCTCTCTCTCTCTCTCTCTCTCTCTCTCTCTCTCTCTCTCTCTCTCTCTCTCTCTCTCTCTCTCTCTCTCTCTCTCTCTCTCTCTCTCTTTTCACTGTCTCTATCCACGGGTTTCCAACGCCCCATAGTGCATTGCGCAGATGTACCGAGCTTCCAGCGCCGCAGCCGAGTGTGATTTACAAGCTCACAACGGGCTGCATCTGCGTCTGCTGTTAAACCGGAAGTGTGGTCCAAATAATCTCCAGTAAACTCCCACGGAAACAGGTGGATAAAACATATATCAGAAACCAGTAAGACACCTAAGGGCGAAAAGCAAGGCGAGGTCGCGCCATGTTTTGGCCATCTGACCAGTGATGTATTTCGGACCAGTTACCAGTTACAGTTATATATGGAGAGCCCTGTACCATATATGGAGGTCCATGTATATGGAGATATGCTCTGAGAGCCCTTACTCAGTTATTCGTTAAGTGAACATCTGACATCTATCTATGACATCTGACATCATACATACAATCCCTTTTATGGCCATATATGAAGATCCCTGTCTGTAGAACCACACAGTCTTGACCATATATGGATTCTGTTAGTGCGGTATGTGGCCGATGTGGCCTCCATATATGGGCATTCCCATATGAAGTCCTGATGACATCAAGGACATCTCCATATATGGGCATAAAAGGGATTCTGGGGAATACCCATATATGGACTTTTACATACATGGAGATCCAGGTGATGGTAGTCGGCTCCACATATTGAGAGAGACACACACAGATGGGTGGTGGAAGGTCCAAATGTCACATCAGGGATCTCCATATATGGGCATAAAAGGGATTTGGTTCCCCTGGCATCAAAGGGATCTCCATATCTCCATATATGGGCATACACTGGATTTGGTTCCCCTGGCATCACAGGGATCTCCATATATGGCAATAAAAGGGATTTGTTCCCCTGACATCACAGTGATGTCAGAGCGTGTCGCAAAAGTTTCAAATTTGTACGTTTTTGTCCCCTGTAAAGTAAAGCCCTGCTTCATCATACAAGACTGTCGCACAAACCTAGTGAAAATAGCCGATCTACAAGCACACAACGCCTCGCACCGCGAGGCGTTGTGATAGATCGGCTATTTTCACTATTTGAAATAATTTTAAATGATGAATACAAAATAAACAGTTTTGGACTTACAAGGTTTCCACTCGACAACAGCGATATAATAGATGGCTTCCCCTTGATACTAGATTGTGTCTGAATCTGGTTTGATGTAAGCCCAGCTCTGGCTGCACAGAAGGTGGTTTCCACTGAAACAGACGTGTTGAACACAGATGGCATTTTGTTGGGTGGTCTTTGGCGAGTCTAGCAGCGTTGTTAGACAGAGCATCTCTTAACTCAGGTATTATTATATCTATTTGGCTCTTGGTGATGAAGAGGGCGTTAAGCTCTTTGTTTTCCACAATGACCTTGGATGCGCACGATAAATCTAAAAAAACTAAACTCCAAACAATTATTCACACAAATGCAACCGGGGGCTTTTGAAATGATAAATGACATCAACACTAAGAGGGAAAACAAACAACAGAATAAAGAGATGGAAGTGAAAACCAAAACGAATCTCAGACGTGTGTTATCCCTTTGGCATCTTTCCACAGAGCACTCAGGACACAGGTACTCATTAACCACTTGAACCCCAGCGTCCATATTCTGGGGGATATTAAAACGGCAGATGCACGAGCTGACAATAGCTGCCATAGTTGTCAGCTTGTTGATCGGCTATTTTTGCTGAAGAAATGTGGTATAGAGGGTCCTGTAGTACACTTTCAGATGATGCTGTGTTATACGGCAATCAAATGCTGCTAATGCTTTAGTTGATGATTAATTGTCATACAAATAACTGTGATGAAAGATTGTATCGTAACATTGGAACTGTTTGCCTTTTAGGCTATACTGTATGTCAACAACATATGCACGGGCAGACGTCGACAAATTATATGAAGCCTAATACTGAAATAAACAAAGGAATGATCGCAGAAAATTGCAGATCAACAAGCTTCTTAACAGGTCGCTAATTTACTTATGTATTTGTTTAGCTCTAAATGACCCAAGAAGCCAGGTAGACAGGGCTTAACGGATGGTGGACAACAATGTGGGAATAGCGATGAAAATATGACATTTGTGTTGGGTTCATCCAGCAGTTTTTGTGAAAATAGCTGATCTACGTTGCAAGGCGTTGTGAGCATGTAGATCTGCTATTTCCACAATAGAACCGTGTTTTACAAAATCAAATGCCTCAACTCTTCGTGCTCGTCAGGATAGGGGATCCACAGTTAAAATATGATTGTTTTGGGGGTCACGGCCTGAAAAGGTTGAGAACCACTGCACTATAATCCCCCCCCACACACACACACACACACACACTCCAATCAAATCTAACGCCCTGGCGTGATTGGCTCGTATAATGTGAATTACGTGGAGAATAAATCAATGACATTGGTCTGCGATGCAAAGGTCAGAGGTCAACCCTCTGAGGCTCCCCCCTCGACCAACCACGGTAACCTCTCTCTCTCTCTCTCTCTCTCTCTCTCTCTCTCTCACCTTCATCAGGTGACCTTGAGGATAGTGAGGTCAACAAAGGAGGAACAAAGGAGACGCTGGCGAGCACGACACGTGCCTCACGAAAGTCCCCATCGCTAGGGCTGTCACAATTATGACATTTTACATGACGATTAATTGTCACTCAAATAATTGCGATTAACGATTCAATTGTGTTTTTGTCGTTGACAATTACATTTCTGTTTGGCTCTTATCCATTTAACCCTTTAAGTGCCTATCCCGAACATGTTCGGGATATTAGGGATCAAAAACAATTTTTTATTTGCTATTTTACTTACCCCGAGCTGCTTGGAGCAACGTGGGTGGTCCCGGCTCGCCCAGCGCTCACCAACGAGAGACGCTAGATGCTCCGACGATTTATTCCATTGAAAATGGTTTAAAATAAAGTTTAGACCCCCCCCAATGTTCACCGAATGTTCATTGTAGGCGGCGCGACGTATTCCAGGGTGCCTATCCCGAACATGTCCGGGATATTTAATAAAATGAATTATTTTATCGGAGGCCTCAACGAAGCCCCGGTCTAGACGTCCATCCTTGGCCGGGACTCAGACTCGGCCATCCACGGGCCGTATTCGCGCTAACGGCCAAATCGCGCCGCCCACTCCAATAATAAATCACATCTTTAGACAGGATTTTCTCCGGATTGTGTCCCCAGACCCAAAGAGAAAGTTTTTTGCGGCTGAAATAGCTTTAGATCGGGCTTCTAAATGGGTTAGCATTTTGGCTACGTGTCAGCTAGCTTCCTCCTCTCGTCCCACATAGCATTGGCTGGAGTGAAAACACAAGCCAGTTGGGAGAGGGTCGACGAAAGCTATAAAGAAGGTCTATGGAGAATTTTCTGGCACTCTAGCACCCCTTGTGGCCGGATGGCACTGTATGAATTAAGTTGCACATGGTAGATATGACACATAACCTAAATATACAAAGAAATTACGGACATATTTGACAACTTTATACAATAATGGAAATAGCCGATGTACAAGCGGCTATGCTTATAGATTGTAGATCGGCTTTTTCCACAATTTGTTTCCTTTTTTTTTAAATATATGAACATTTTTCATGACAAATAATTGCGATGATGTCAAATAATCGCAATTATGTCAAATAATTGCGATTAGACGATTATGTAATAAGTTTGACAGCCCTACCCATCGCCACATCGATTCGCGCTCCCTCGTGTTGGGGAGAGAAGAAAAAATAGCGAAGACAAATAAGGACCCCCCTGGGGAACCCCAGTGAAGTATATAGGGTTTAAGTGGTTTGAGAAATGAAAGTAAAGCCAGGGGCTTCACAAGGGGTAGGAAAGCGGGACTGAGTAACTGGGGCCCAAGGTGGAGGGGCCCTAATAACTTTATCTATTGAAAAATAGCAGATATACAAGCTCACAGCGCGGCACTCGGTGCCGCGCTGTGAGCTTGTATATCTGCTATTTTTCAATAGTTAACATTCATGGGGGGCCCACAGTGAATCCTTGTACCCAGGGCCCAGAATTTGGTGTGACGCCCCTGAGTAAAGCGTTTAATGACTTATACATACAGACTAGATGTGGAGGTTTGATAGGAGGCAGCCTGCGAGCTAGCTGCTGTGTGTTGACGAGGGAACCGCGTGTTCTGCTCACTGGGAATTAACATGCAGGACCAGATACAGGTGGAACACACTGATAATTGCTCAGGCAATTAGATCCCCCCCCCCCACACACACAAACGCGCAGAAGCAGATAAACACGTGCGCATGCACTCAGGCACACACACACACGCATGCACTCACGCAAGTACACACACACACACACACACACACACACACACACACACACACACACACACACACACACACACACACACACACACACACACACACACACACACACACACACACACACACACACACACACACACACACACACACACACCTTCATTCGTTGCACACGTATTATGAACACTCAAACGTGTGCACACAGGCACGCAACAATACACACAAACACGCAGCTTCTCTATCTCTCTCTCTCTCTCTCAATCCAATTCAATCCACTTAATTGGCTTGAAAGTTACACGAACAACAAGCGGTCTCCCTCTGTTGACACACATACACACACACTTGCGCACACACACACACTTGCGCGCGCACACACACACACACACACACACACACACACACACACACACACACACACACACACACACACACACACACACACACACACACACACACACACACACACACACACACACACACACACACACACACACACACACACACACACACACACACACACACACACACACACACACACACACACACACACACACACACACACACACACACCTCTGCGTTACTGTACTTGTGAGGACCTCAACATTTCAGGACAGTGATTTTATGAATACCATTTTATGTTCTACTATTTCCATTTTTAAACATAATAACTCTAAAGCTGAAAACAGCACATCTCCAATTCCCTACGTGCTTTTGGTATGTGTGCCGCGACCGTGGTTTTCCCGGTGAACCTGAGCGCAACGGTGGGGGCCGATGAGTGTGGGGAACACACACCACTGACTATTGCCGATGATGGAGAGGTTATATAGCTTTTTTATGTATTGATGAGATTTGAGAGGCACTCTTGCCAAGAGACTCGTCGCCAATTGCAAGATATTTAAAAGTTATTTGGGGCCATGATGATAACCTCTTCTTCCCACTACTAGACTAATAAGGATTTATATTGTCTGTTTTATTGTTTACAACCACAAGTGGTAAGATCGCGGCTCCACTAGTGTAGGCTTAGAAGCCTTTTGAGAAGTTAATTTAATGATTTCCTTTATCCTCATCTAATCTTGCGCTTTTCAGAAGTTCATAATGTTTTCCATTTAATGATTTCCTTTATTCGTCATCTTGCGCTAATGCACGCAACTGTTTTTGCCAGGTTTTAAGGTTATTTTAGTTGTTTCTCATAAGCTCACAACCCTCCTTACCCATCGGCCCCCACCGTTGCGCTCAGGTTCACCGGGAAAACCGCGATCGCACGTGTGCCACTAGCTCGCGACAAAGGTGCCGGCTAAACAGAGCTGGATATTTCTGAAGCTAGACATTTCTTTGTGCGATTGGGGCTTTTAGCCACACGAAGTTGGATATTTCGGCCGTGAAACTGGATATTTTTGAAACCAGATAAATAAGTGAAGACATCCGATTCACTGGATCCGTGTAGGCATGAAACCCGGATATCTCTGAAGACTTTACTGTGTATGCTTGTCCCCCTATTGGAGGTCTGGGGACTCCAATTATTCTAGACCTAGATATCTTTGTTGTGTGGACCTAGATATTTTTCTATGTGGATATCTGAAAATCTGCGATATTTGAAATATCCAGATTCGTCTGGCCTAGGCCTTAGGTATCTGCCATAACTCCAGTCCTAGCACCCAAACCTCTAAACATATAACCCTAACCGTACGCGTGATAAACCCAACCTGCATCTTTTGCTATTCGTAAACCTAACTCTGAAAATATTTATATTCATGAACTCACACAGACACAATGTGCTCTCTTTGGCTTAATTCTGCCATGTACTGGGTCAATCAAGAGAAGAGGTACAGCTGGTCTGGCTGATCACTGAATCACTAATTGCATTCACTGAATAGGGCGGTCACAATTATTACATAATCGTCTAAATCGTGATTATTTGACATAATCGTCATAATCGTTTCCATGAAAAACCTTCATATATATCTTTTTAATTAAAAAATAGTGGAAATAGCAGATCTACAAGCTCACAACGTGTTGCAATGTCCATGTATCAAATTCTACTATAGGCTACCTGTGTGGGTGAGGAAATAGGCAGCACAAAAACAAAATGTGCTGCTGGCTATACTTTTCTCATGGTTTTATTTGCCTCTCACGAACAGAAACAACCGACACGTTTCAACCAAAACAGGTCTTCCTCCTCAGCGTTGTCAAAAGGACACTCTTTGTGCGCCGGCTGCTTCCTCACCTTCATGACATTATTGAACGGTGCACCTTAAAGACTTTTATTTCATCTGTGGTGTGTTGTGGGCCTTCTCGCTTTGCAGTCATTTCTCTCACTTACTATGTTTGTGGGGACATTTTGGCCCCTCGCAAATAGCAACGCACGCACGCACACACACACAGGCACGCACGCACGCACACGCACACACACACACACACACACACACACACACACACACACACACACACACACACACACACACACACACACACACACACACACACACACCCCTGACATCTCCAGGCAACTGGAACCATAGCGGCAGCTAATTGGATGTCTTGAAAGGACAGAGGAGGATGGAGGGATGAGAGGCGGGGAAAAAAGAGGAGGGGGAGGAGGATGCGGAGGAGAGGAGAGAGAAAGACGAGAGATTAATGAGAGGCCAAGCGCATGGTTGGACAAGGTGAACGCTGAAGAAAGAAGCCCGTCCTTCAGTACAGTGATTCCCAGCATGTGAGCTACAGTACAAGGATCCTTCAAGTGGGCCCGCAACCATAATTGGCAAAACAATACCGCTTTAATCTAAAGGAATAGTTCACCCCCAACAATGACAAGCTTTTTCTATGAATTAATCACACAAGCAGGCACGTGCACACATAGAGATCAAAGGGGGCTTGAGCCCCTGCCCTTTTATCCATCTGTAAAAAGTGCCCTCTCCAGACCATGAATGGAGTTTTTACTATGGTGAAAGAAATGCAAATGCCCCTCTTTCCATGGCATATCTGAAGGCAGCATTCAAGAGAATTGCCTTTGCAGCATCTTATGTTGAAAGAATTGCCCTCTCTGTGTAGAAATCCATGCCATTACGCCACATATCCAGTATATTGACTTGATTATGCTTAGTTTAGTGTGGTATCATGTAATGTCGCGCTGCGACGCGTTGTGACCTTGGAGGTCGGCTATTTTTGATATTTTCACCAAAAGGCCCTTAATGTCATCCCCTGCCTCTCTAACATTCTCTGCACGTCCCTTTCTGCACGTCACATTCTCGACACACAAGCCTTGAATTACTGCATGGCAAAAGCAGTCAAAAAACAGACGCTGCAACTTAGACCAATTTCTCCGAGCGGCAGTCATAACTGCGGTGTCAAGCGGCAACGCTTCGCACAGCAACGTTGCAGCTACACGGCAGCACTCTGGAAAAAGGTCTATAGTCGTCACTTTCGTGTTACTTCCTCAGCCAATGAGGGGTTGCCAATTTATGGCTTCCCGTACTCCAAACCAAGCCCCCAGAACCGCGATAGAACAGCAAAGCTGCCGTCGCCTGGTGGACAAATCTGGGACTCTAGAGTCTAGAACGTCTGCATTTCAAACGCTCTGCGCGTGCTTCTATCGGCTGAAACAGGTCCCATTTGGTTCCATTTGTTCTCTCAGAGTTAAAGACCCATTAGTGGACCCTTGAACCCATGTTGAAAAAAGCTTTTTTTAAACAAATGAATGATAATAAAAGAATACACGTGTTGATGTTACATCGCTCAGACAGCAAAAAATGCATTCACGGCTGACTTGCTCGCAGTCATTTTGTGACAATTAATTAAAGCGATTGCAGAGATAAATTGGTAATTGGGCATTGGAATAATGCAGGGTTATTATGGTGTGTGTGTGTGTGTGTGTGTGTGTGTGTGTGTGTGTGTGTGTGTGTGTGTGTGTGTGTGTGTGTGTGTGTGTGTGTGTGTGTGTGTGTGTGTGTGTGTGTTATCCACCGGCAATGTAGCAACGACAAATCACATTTAGACCAATTAATTTCCACCATGCCTTTGTGGCCTTCAGAAGGTTGGATATTAATTTACTTTATTATGTAAAATATTATCTACTGCTCATCCAACGGGGAACCCCCTCCCCCCCTACCCCACCCGTTGGCCATGGGAGATATTGGGCTTGTGGGCTCCAGGCAGGGAAACTCTGCTACCTGCCACTCAGACCCGAGGAGAAGGGCCTGGTCAGGACCGATAACGCAGAGGATGGGGCGGGACTTCACTTCACAGGGTTCCCACACATTTTTACTAATTAATTTCCAAAACGTTTCCAAAACTTTTCCAGAATATTTAACCCAATTTCCAGGACTATATAACAATAATTCAGCTCAATAACAGGTCGCTTACTCCTATGCGCAATCCCTAAAGACAAGTAGTGTATGCCAGTGGTTCTCAACCTTTTCAGGCCGTGACCCCCGAAATAATCATGTTTTAACTGGGGACCCGGCACCCTGACGAGCACTAAGAGTTGAGGAATTTTGTATAACACGGTTCTATTGTGAAAATAGCAGATCTACATGCTCACAATGCCTCGCGTTGCGAGGCGTTGTGAGCATGTAGCTGCTGGTAGATCGATTTTCACAATTTCTGCCTCTAATATTTGACAATTTGGCTCATGTTTAATTTGTCATTTCAGAGGTATTAACAAAATCAATAACCAAAGACAATGCATAGCTTTTTCTTCCAGGACCCTTGATCAATTCCAAAACTTTTCCAGTACTGGAAAAATATTTTTCTAATTTCAAAATATCTCCAGGAATTTCATGACCGTGGGAACCCTGACTTCAATACATTGCAGTGAATGAGAGCCAGCTGGACCGGCTTGTGAAAAAAACACTATTCTACCACTTTTTGTGGTCACATGTTCAAATACTGGATCCTGATTGGCTTAAAACAGTGGTAAATCAGTCAACAACCTTGAGTTGGCTCATGGACCCCGCCCACTGTTGTGTTGCAGTTTTTAACATTTCCAAGATCAATGCGCCTCAAACTGTGTTTTCTTTCATTTATATGGTAGAAGTGGTAGAAAAGCAATTTACCATTCGAGAGTCGTGGTTTCCTCTCATAGTAAATGGTTTACTTTATGAACTACTTTGTCCACGGTTATATATTCGGTTTCGCGATATAAAAGACATTTATCGCAAGTTGTTTTGTGATCACCGTTTTTTCTAGTACGTAGTTTTGTTAATCGATTTGTTGACATATATATATATATATATATATATATATATATATATGATATTATGGATAGGGTATATGCACATATGCCATTTTGTTCTACTTCCGGGTGTCTTTCGACTTCCTTCACAGGTGTTACTGATGATACTAATTAAGGCTCTGTTTGATTTATTGTACAGTGGTTCTTTAATTTCAAGAACCCCCATAACTCTGTACAAATGGAATCAAATGGACCCTTGCTGGTCCATTTGCTTCCATTTATACACTCTCAGAGTTACACACCTGTATGGGGACATTTGGAACCCACTCAATGACACGTTGAGACCCACTGGTGTAGAGTGTTTCCAGTGAGCCAACATGCACATTATCAGCACCCTGACTCTGTTTGACCAGAATGGAACAGAGCCTTTAGTATCATCAGTAACACCTGTGAAGGAAGTCGAAAGACACCCGGAAGTAGAACAAAATGGCGTATTATGCATATACCCCATTGCAGCCCCAGAATGAAGAGACATTACAATTGTCCCCCAGTGGATGACTGAAGCTGTTATGTTGTTGTTTTTTGCTCATGGGTAAATGTCCTAAAATCGTGTGTGCGTGCGTGCGTGCCTGCGTGCGTGCGTGCGTGCGTGCGTGCGAGCGTGCGTGCGGACTGAGGGAATGTCACACAGCAATGAGAGAAAACCAGGCCAACTGCCACGAGAATGCTGGCGGTCAGTGTGGACGGACCGCCACAGTGACTTTACTCACGTGCACGCCCGCGAGCACACGTACACACGCTCGTAATACCATGCACGCGAGGACATCGACTGTTTTTAAACGTCACAGCGCACTGTAGTTCTGCTGGGCATTACTGTTAACAACAGTACAACAGTAACAAATGTTTAATCCCAACCACAACACAAACATTTCTCTTGAGAGGACCGAGGACATTTTCCACACGGTATCCTTTACTCAAATTATTAAATACTGTACCGCAGGGGTCTTCAACGTGTTCAGGCCAAGGACCCCTTAGCTGAGAGAGAGATGAAGCAGGGACCCCCACAACCTTTTCATAGATTCCATATACAGTAGTTGCATAGTTTGACAGCACAATCATCAGTGTATTTTGGATTCATGTCAATTTGTGTTTTCAGATATTTAACCACTTGAACCATCAATACATAATAAACTTGACCTTTCACTCTGTACTCTTAGTCTGCTCTTTTTTTACCTCTACACCAAACCTCTTTGCCGATCTACAAGCTCACAACACCTCGCAGCTGTGAGCTTGTAGATCTGCTATTTTTGGCTAAAGTTCTCAGAATATGGACGATAGAGTTGTGTTTAATATAAAAAGGGGAAAAAATATTCTATCACTCAGTTTTGGAGGACCCCCTGTAGTAACTCTGAGGACCCCCTAGGGGTCCCGGACCCCCTGTTGAAGACCCATGCTGCACCGGATATTTGACCCTCACAAGTATAGCAACACACACACACACACACACACACACACACACACACACACACACACACACACACACACACACACACACACACACACACACACACACACACACACACACACACACACACACACACACACACACACACACACACACACACACACACACACACACACACGTACAGTACGTGCGTTCACAACCCCCACAGTGACTGTCCCATATTCACCCACTGAAAGCTACGAGACTCAAGGCCCTGTCGGGCAACAGTGAGACTATTGGTGTGTGCGTGCATGCATGCGTGTGTGTGCGTGTGTGTGTGCGTACATGTGTGCGTGCGTGTGTAGTCACTGGCCTATATTTGACATGGGTTCGCCGGCAGCACTAAACTCCAGACATGACAGCGAACCTGAACCTCCTCCATCAGAGCTCTTATTGTGAAAGCTGCACATCCACACAGTGGGCGGGCGGGCGGGCGGGCTGGCTGGCTGGCTGCCCGCCTGCCTGCCTGCCTGCCTGCCTGCCTGCCTGCCTGTCTGTCTGCCTGCCTGTCTGCCTGTCTGTTTGCCTGTCTGTCTGTCTGTCGGACAACACAAGCTGATGGTAACAGGAGCGACTGCACTTATTTGAGTACTATACTCAAGTAAGTATCTGTAATATACTACCAGTAAGACTCCCTAATCGGGAGACAAGCGACCGTCAGGTCGCAGCGTGATTTTAGGGCAAAATGTGTAAGAGCAGTGTCCAAAAATGTGTTTTGATAGTAACTGCGACGTGACGGTCGCAACAAGTCAAGTCAAATGTTATGTTCCAATATCACAACACATGTCCCAAAGGAACAAAAACGAGCAATGATAAAACAAAGTAATGCAACGCACATGCATACAAACATGCTTACAAATCATGCATAAAATAAAAGGATTGTTTAAAAAGACAAACACAAACACATTGAGCTGGATGACTGTAATGCAATCATCCAGTCGTATCCTACAGATTCTCAAATTCTGAACCTGATAAGAACGAAGAAAACACTATATATCAAGGGTCTTCAACAGGGGGTTCCGGGACCCCTAGGGGGTCCTCAGAGTTACTACAAGGGGTCCTCCAAATCTGTGTGTGATAGAAACCTTTTTCTGTCTCCTTTTTTAAATTAACCACTTGAGCCCTCGCGTCCAAATTCTGAGAACTTTAGCCAAAAATAGCAGATCTACAACCTCACAACGCCTCGCAGCTATTTTTGGCAAAGGTTTGGAGTAGAGGGGAAAAAGAGCAGACCAGGTACAGAGTGAAAGGTCAATTTTATTAAGTATTGATGGTTCAAGTATATCTGAAAACACAAATTGACATGAATCCAAAATACACTGTTGACCGTGCTGTCAAATCTATGAACAGGTTGTGGGGGTCCCTGCCTCATCTCTCTCTCAAGTAAGGGGGGTCCTTGGCCTGAAAACATTGAAGACCCCTGGTATCCTTGGGATAATAAAGGTGTCTATCTATCTATATATGATGGAAAAGAGGATCTCTCTCTCTCTCTCTCTCTCTCTCTCTCTCTCTCTCTCTCTCTCTGTGGATATACAATACACAGGACAGCTATTAAGCACAGTCATAATTCACTGCGTTCTTACCCAGGTTTATAAGAGTTTGTTCCACTTAGCAGAGGCAGTATTTCCTTTTTTAATGCATAGGTATTAAAGAGTTAACACACACCTCCGACGTGTTGACGTATATTACCTGTGCCACAGACAGGTCTGTTGTTGTTGTTGTTTTTTTCTATTGCAGGTGTCTTCAACAGGGGGTCCGGGACCCCTAGGGGGTCCTCAGAGTTACTACAGGGGCGTCGCCAAATCTTTGTGTGATAGGATCATGTTTTTTACATTAACCACTTGAACCCTAGCATCCCTATTCTGAGTGGAACATTAGCCAAAAATAGCCGATCTACAAGCTTGCGAGGCATTGTAAGCTTGTAGATCTGCTATTTTTGGCAAAGAGGTTTGTAGAGGGGAAAAAGAGTAGACTAACGTATTTAGCGGTTCAAGTGGTTAAATGTCTGAAAACACATTACTCCAACATGATGACAGTGCTGTCTGAGAAATCTATGAACATAATGTAGTAAGGGGTCCCTGCTTCATCTCTCTCTCAGCTAAGGGGTCGCTGGCCTGAAAACGTTGTTGACCCCTGCTCTATTGAATAAACAGACTATTGGCTCTTCAAAGAGGAATGACTCTCCGTCCTACACTCATACAGAACAGTCTTTAAAGGAGCATAAAACACAAAATCACTTTTTCTATAAATATATATTATATAAATGAGTCACTTGTGATAGGGAGCAGTGATATGGTTCAATTTGCCCATAGGCTTGGGGATTCAGAGCTTTCTGCTGTCTCTGTAGCTATTTCTGTGTACTTCCAGTTTCTAGGTCCAAAAGAAATCTTTCGCGCCACTCATTAAATATTAGCTATCAATGTTCTGTGGTGTAACGTGACGTAGGCATATCTAATTAATATTAACGTTTGTTTTACAGAGTATTATCAAGGGGGTGCGTGGTTTCACTGTATGCTTGTTTGCCAGAGAGAAGAGCAGGCTCTCTCAACGGACAGTTACACTGTGTGGTGCCTGTGTTATTTTCTGTGTAGTGTAGCCTGTGTGTGTGTGTGTGTGTGTGTGTGTTTGCGTGCGTGTCGTGACAGTGCACGCACACACACAACGTCCACACACGGAAAACAGCAGATCTACAAGCTCACAACGCGAAAGCGACGCGCTGTGAGCTTGTATATCGGCTATGTATGTAGCCTAGCTAATAGCCGTAGAGCCGAAACCAACGTGTTTACATGGTTGAGAAGCTATTGCTGCTACGGCTGTTAGCTAGGCTACATAGCTACATAGCTAATATACAAGCTCACAACGAGCTTGTAGATCTGCTAGTTTTCGTGTGTGGACGATGTGTGTGTGCGCGCACTGTCACGACGCACGCACGCACGCACGACACACACACACACACACACACACACACACACACACACACACACACACACACACACACACACACACACACACACACACACACACACACACACACACACACACACACACACACACACACACACACACACACACACACACACACACACACACACACACACAACACAGCAAATAGCTATAGTGATAGCCTAGTAGCGTCCATTCTTCACTGGTTCCGTGGTCCATAGCTGGATAAAAGCTCAGACAGCTTGTTTGTAAAATACCTGCACATTTAAATTAGTTATGTAACCTGGAGTTGCCGAATCTTTATACTTTTTACACCTCCAATGGCTGGTTTTAAAAAATGTTTCCGAAATGGAACAGCAACTGCCCAGTGCCCACTGCTGACAGCTTCGCTCTGTCTCTCTCTGATTCTGATAGAAGACGCATTACTCCGCCCCTCGCCCCCACAACGGCAGATAACCACGCCTACATTTTAGAAATCTTTTCATATCTCAAGTCTGATAAAACAAATAAAGAGGCGGGGTTTCTGACCCCTTTAAGCCCCATATGGGAAGCCGGCTTCCCATAACCAGTCACACTTCATTGGTCATTGGTTCATTGGTCAATAAATCAATAGAGACAAAATCAAATTACAATTTCAATGTTGATTCTCCTACAGGGGCCCTACAGCACAAATAATCAGCTGCCATTGTGTTTTTCATCCATGCATTACTCATATTAGATTATTATTACACATTATCTTTACACGTTTTTATCATTTTTCACCCTATACTTTTACATTACTAATATTACAGCACTACTCTCACTAAAACATCTGTAGAGTTGACATAGTTTGAAATATATTCATAAGATTTTGCCTATCAATTGATGACACCTTGAAGGACAATTTCTCTATGCACTATATATGTCTCCAATGAGGTCTTGAGTCTTTTTTCACTATTCAGAATGCACATTTTCCATAGGCAGAGGTCTTTTTCAATCCTCTTTTCCCTAGTAAGTGATCAAAGCATTACAATTTGGTAAGAGAAATGTGATGTTTTACACTGCATACCCCCATTGATTCCGGATGGGGACTCGTTTTGAAACGGGTCCCCATCCGGAACGAATGGGGGTACATTTATTGTTATCACATTTTTGTCTTAGGAATGTGACAAAAAACTAAAAATATTATTGAACTCTAGTCTCCATGGCGTGACTAATCAATAGAAAAAAAGTCATTTTGGGGGTGAACCACTCCTTTAAAGTAGCCTACAGTGTATCCACGAATACAAATATTCAATAATACACTCAACCTGATTAGAGAGTCGGAAAACAATTTCACTTCAATTCAAGGGAGCTTTATTGGCATGAGAAAAAATGTAATTAAAAACTGTGGAAAAAGGGGAACATACAGTATATACAGTTGGAGGGGCTACGGTATTGTGTAAACAGAGCTACTGTATGTCACATGTCGTCGTTATGCACATGTTATAACAGGGTATAAAGCTTTTTGAAACAAATAACATCAATCTTTTGCAGTCGCTTTGATTTGAAGCTAGGTCTATAGATGATGTAAAAGAGGACCCCCCCCCCGAGTAGCATGAAGGAGTACAAAGGCGTATTGTTCTCCTCAGCGCTCATGCTATCAGTCAGAGATCAGGGGTGTCACACCAAAATTCTGGGCACAAGGATTCACTCACATTTTGTGCTTTAACTATTGAAAAATAGCAGATATACAAGCTCGCAGCGCGGCTTTTTTTTATCGTGAAAATGAATATTTCGAATCCTTCTAAGGTTTTTTTTTTTTTGAAAAACCTATGTTTCTATGTCAGTGGTGCTCAAACATTTTCATGTGAAGGACCCCCAAAATGATATGAATTTGGCCACATACCCCCCACCTCAAAATATTTAGTTCCAGGGACCCCCCAGAAGCAAAATTTAAGTTACAAACGTTCATAATATTATATTCAAAGATTTGCATACATTTTCACGACTTTTCACGAATAGATCTACAAGCTGAGCTTGTAGATCTGCTATTTTTCAATAGCTAAAGTATAAAATAATTAAGGCCCCTCCACCTTGGGCCCTAGTAACTCAGTCCCACTCCCCCCCCCCCCCTTGTGACGCACCTGCAGTGGTTGCTGTGCCACCCCCCCCCCCTCTCTCTCTCTCTCCCCCTCTCCCTCTCCCTCTCTCTCTCTCTCTCTCTCTCTCTCTCTCTTCAAAGGTGAACCTGGCCTCCCTCTCTTCACAGCGTGTTGACTCTGCTTTTACTGGCCTTGTTTCATGTTTTTATGAAGAGGAGTTTACGGGCAGGGCAGAGAGACGAAGGGTTACGGGCTTTTAGCCCTGTGCAATTATTTGCAGGGGCGAGGAATGGGGCGTTTGTGAGCGTGTGCATGTGTGTGCGCGTGTGTGTGTGTGTGTGTGTGTGTGTGTGTGTGTGTGTGTGTGTGTGTGTATGTGTGTGTGTGGGAGGGGGGTGAGGGGGGGACGTCGACAAGGCCTTCTTTCAAGTCGCTCATCAAAGGGACGAGGAGCATTTGACACTTGTTTTTGAGAAGAGAGCTCAAAGTCAACGCTTCGCCGTTTGAATAATTTAAGGATTCGGTTTTAACGAAAAACCCCACGTTCTTCGCAAAAATAAATCCATCGTTTCTAAATGTGCTTCCTACAGAGCAGCGGTTCTCAACTCTCAAAGCGCTTTTCATAGTCAAGGACCCCCCGATAGATATGTATTTGGCCCATCTGATTTTTTTTTTTTTACCAGGGACCAAGATTTGTATATTATGGGGACTGCCAGACGGGCGGAGAAATCATCCAATGATTGACAGTATGACGTGTTGATTCCTGCTGTGCGTGTGCGAGTGAGATATTCTACTGCACAGATATAAAAACCTAGACACCTCATTCGCCGCTCCAGTTCGACGGAGCGACCTGTATCACGGGGCGGGAGGGCATCGTCCGCACGCAATTTGGGTAGCCAGTGGGCTAGGTGAGCGATTCAGAGGCAGGTAGGGGGCAGGGATGGGACGATATGAAAATGTCATAACAGGATTATTGTCACGAAAGAAATCGCAATTTACGATATTATCGCAACACTGATAGAGAGTGAAAGAAAGACTGTATCAAGTACATAAATTATAGTACCTTTTACCAATTATAGAGGGTTTAAGTGGTACCGGATATGCAGCTCGGCAAATAAAAGGTGAATTGATCCCAGTGCATGACGGAGGACGATATCACGATAAATTAAATCTCCACGATACGATTATCGCGAGTGTTTTTTTATCACGATAAACGATGATATATGTGTTCGAATAAACAAACGACCAGAGTGCACACCAGTGCCCTCAGTTCCTGCTGTATATCCGAACGCACCCTGAGTTACGAAAAGACCCGTTTCTGTGACGCATGCGGAGGCTGCCCTCCCGCCTTGCGATGCAGCTGCGCCATGGCCCGGAGCCGAAGGAGGCGTCCTCCTTTCTGTCTATGCTCTACTGCAGGGGTCTTCAACGTTTTCAGGCCAGGGACCCCTTAGTTGAGAGAGAGATGAAGCAGGGACCCCCACAACCTTTTCATAGATTCATCGTTTGACAGCACGATCATCAGTGTATTTTGGATTCGTGTCAATTTGTGTTGTCAGATATTTAACCACTTGAACCGTCAATACTTATATTACTTAATAAACTTGACCTTTCACTCTGTACTTAGTCTGATCTTTTACCCTCTACACCAAAGCTCTTTGCCGAAAACAACCGATCTACAAGCTTACAACGCCTTGAAGCGCGAGGCGTTGTGAGCTTGTAGATCTGCTGAAGACCCCTGCTCTACTGTACCAGTAAGACTCCCTAATCGGGAGATAAGCGACCGTCAGGTCGCAGCGTGATTTTAGGGCAAAATCTGTAGGAGCAGTGTCCAAAAATGTGTTTGAAAAAATCGGCCTGATGGTGGCGCTATATGGGACAGATTCATGTTGAAGACATGAGTGTAGACCAAGTGTGTACCGATTTGCGTGATTTTAGGGCAGAATTTGTCGGAGTAGTGTCCAAAAATGTGTTTTACAAGAATCGGCCTCATGCTGATGCTAGAAGGGGGCCATGTGAGAATTGAGGGGTGGAGGTACAGTAGTGGTTTGGCAGGCAAGGAGTGTGTGTGCAAATTTTGGCATGGATGGGGGCAACAGTGGCAGAGATATGAGAAGGGCAAAACTGTGACGTGTGACTGACAGACTGACAGACAGACTGACTGACAGCCGGTGGAGGTTTTGATAGTAACTGTGACCTGACGGTCGCAACAAACAGTGGTAATAACAAAGTACATTTACTCAAGTACTGTACAACTTTACTTGAGTACTTCCATTATAAGTTCTTCATCGGCCTACTCCTACTCTAGTCCTGGAATCGATACCATTTTCGGGATCCAGCGGAAATAACGT